>NC_056748.1:398891722-398921722 GCF_019279795.1 Protopterus annectens | reverse complement strand
TAGGTATGAGGGTTTAGGAGAGAGAATAAAGGAAGGGATAACAATAAGCAGTGACCAGCAAGAATCCCCAGTCAGCAAACCCTCAAACATTTCCAATGCCTGACAGTTTTGAAATTGTAGACCTCAGTGTTAAGGGAGCAAGGGGCCTGTGGTGGCACAGTGGTTGGCAACAATTGTGAAGAAATGCTACAGTTAGCTGAAGCTGTCTGTCCACAATATTCTCCTGCCCATCCTCAACTAAGTCCAGTAGCCCCATTTAGTGAGGCTTCTCACACTGCCAAGTTCCAGGGTGCCTGCAGGACCAGTGTCATCACCCCAACCCTGTAAGGACGCCCATTGTATGAGCAGAGAGTAAACACTCCCTAACATGGGGAAGGTATATGGTTTTGCTGCTCCTGAGGAATTTTGGTTTGTAAAAATAATAAACAGAAATGAGGGAGAAAGAAAATAAAAAAAGGACAAAGGAATGCATAATTGAAAATAAAAAGACTGAAATGGGAGACAGAGAAAAGAGAAAATACACTCAATAAATTCACATATAACATTACACAACATTCAATTTCGTACTTTAAAACAGTTTTATTTTTATAAATCATTATTGAAGCAAAACAGAATGTTTGGGAAGTGCTTATTCATACATGGGACCACTGATATGTGAAGTGCTTGTGTATATTTGGGAAGAATGAAATGTGAAGTGCTGTGGTATACTTGTGACCAATGATGCGGGAAGTGCTTGTGTATATTTGGGAAGAATGAAATGTGAAGTGCTGTGGTATACTTGTGACCAATGATGCGGGAAGTGCTTGTGTATATTTGGGAAGAATGAAATGTGAAGTGCTGTGGTATACTTGTGACCAATGATGTGGGAAGTGCTTGTGTATATTTGGGAAGAATGAAATGTGAAGTGCTGTGGTATACTTGTGACCAATAATGTGGGAAGTGCTTATGCATACTGGGGAAGAATGAGTGTATTCCTGTCAAGTGTTGGTGGTGATTATATTTTACAGTTTACAATGCTAGCCACTGAAGCAATCCTTTATAAAGACTTGCACATAATAAAATTAGCTAAAGACAGCATACTGCATTTAGACAGTGACATATCTTTTATACTTCTTTCAGTATGTTACTGCAACTCACTGTAAGTCTTCAGTTACCATCCTTCATAAATACTTACTTGCATGCATTAATGCTTTGGCAGCACATATACTAAAGCTGGAATAATACAGAGAAGATTAGTGTGGCCCCTGCACAAGAACATGCAAATTCATGAGAGTTGGGATTTGGTATAACAGATATGTTGTTGACCTCACAATCATAAGGTACAGGGTTTGATTCTCACCTGTAAAAAGGGAATTTGCTAGGCTTAAAATGGCCCATAAGGGCAGCTATCCTAATATTTACCTATAAATGAGTTCAAGAGAGAATATTGCATTTACTACTTTTATTTATGCAGCTTCAACCAGTCTCTTAGTTTTCTTACTTTGTTGGCTTCTGTTGAAAGCTCTCTTGCTATCTGGATAGAGAAGACATGAGACAGTTGTTGTTTACCTGTACTGCACTTTTGTTTCCTTTACATTACTGAAATAAGTACTGCTACTGTGCAAGGCATTTCTTTTACTGCTCTACTCATTTAATATGCATTTGTTTAAATATTTATTAATACCTGAATTCTCTTACTGTGCCAATCTTTCCTTTAATGCAAGTTATAAGTTTGCTACACTTCTGTATGTTTGCACAGCTTGTCTATTTGGGTAAAGGGTGCTGTCTGAATTTTTCCATACCCTTTTAGTTTAGGTTCTACTTTAAAATGTTATTGTTTGCATGTAACAGTCTGTGAATTTGTGAATTCTGTTCAGGCAGAAGCTGTACTCACAGAAAAATGCAGCAATTCAATGACATTTTCTTTTACTTTCAATTTAACATTAAAAAAAGAAAAATTACATGTGTTACAGTACAGTAATGTATGCTTTTATAGTTTTTCTGCCTAATAACTCTAAGAAAATAAGGAGATGGTTTAACATGTATACAGATGAAATAACAACTGGTCGTTTCTCAGTGTATTGGAAATTCATTTGATATGGCAACCTCCACCCCTTCCATCATTCTTCAGTCTGAATAGGATGTGGTGCCTGACTGAGAATTCAGCCATCTTGTATGCGCAGTTAATATTGAGGAAGAAACGGCTGTCTTATACAATTATTATACTAATAAATATTTTCTGGCCTACACAAACAAAATCCTTTCTATATAAAACTGATTGCACTTTACCTGCTAACTAGGGTAATGCAATATTGTAAATGAAAATATGTGGCAATGATGTGTGTGTGTGCTTAAGTACATATTTCTATATACAAGAAAAATAATTGTAAATCTACTCATGCAGATGTATACCTGTAATTTACAGATATGTATATATATATATATATATATATATATATATATATATATATATATATATTACATGCATACATGCATTCACATTCATCCACAACCACTTTTTTACATGCATTCACATTCATCCACAACCACTTTTTCCCATTTTTCCACATGGGGTCAGGGTGTAACTTCAACAGTAACAATCAACTAGAGCCAAGGTTTACACCGCTGGTTGGCTAAAAATGCATATATGCAGACTTAATTTATTTACTCATATATATATTACATCTGTATTTACACAGACAGTTATGTTATCACATAAACATTGTATATATCTGTATATAGATGTAGTTCTGTGATATAGGTTCATAGGGGTTAGTAGTCTAATGACCACTGGGGCCTTTTTAAGCCTAGCCATGCAAGATCCGGTACCCATGGTCAGTTTAAGCTGTGGCTTGGGAGATTAAACATTTACAGGCAAGAGCCTGGGAGATGAACCATTTACAGGCTGTCTGTGTCCATTAGAGATGTAGGTGCCAAACCAGGGTTGAGTTTCCTATTTCCCATCCAACTGTCCAAGCTACACTTGAATTGGGCTATGGAGGAACTGTGCTTAACATGGATGAGGAGCCTGTTCCCTAAGAATGGGTAGTCTGTGTGATATGTACCTCTCTCTCTCTCCAGCAGGTCTTATTTATATCACAGGCAAGATTTAATTCTTTAGAATGGGTAATTCTAGTAACGTTTGTTTTGTGGATATGCGGGAGGTCCGTCAAGATGGGGTCTGACAATGCCTTATATAACAGGCACAGGTCTCCAATCAGCAGCCTGTAGGAGACAGAATACATTGATAGGGCACTGAAGAGACCTGCATAGGACATATCTTATTTATGCCCTGTATTCTTTTAGTGAAGAACATCTGTGGATGTTCCAATTTTTGATTGTGCCTGGTTAGGTACATACCATAGGGACATTGTACTCATCAATGTTTCTGATGAATGATGAGTATAGTGGAACAATAATTTCACTGAACCTAGGTGCCTTACCATACCACTGTTTATAAGTTGCACAACATGGAATTATTTCATCACTATAGACACATAATTGTCAAAGGCTAGATTACTGTCCACATGTGTCCCCAAGTCCCTGGCTTCTAGTCAACTCTTAGAGGCGTGTTTTCAACATGATGGTTACCAGGGGTGGCTGACATCCTGAAGGGTAGTATTATGCATTTCTTGGCATTTAGTTTTAGTTCATGGCTTTGACATGAGTTATTTGTCTGTGTTAGCCCTCCTTGGAGAATATTAGTGTTGGTTGTTATCAGCATATTTGGTCAGGCAGATGCCCTTGACATTGGCCTTGAGTTCAGAAATGTAGATGTCAAAAAGGAGTGGTCCCAGGACTGATCCCTGAGGGACTCTTGCTGGTAACTGGCCTTTTTGTACAGGTGGACTCCCCAATTCTAATTGCCTTGATCCTAGCTGTTAGCCGGCTGGCTATCCACTGGATGAAATAAAGGATTATACTTAACCTCTTCAATTTGTCAACCATGCCTGAGTAGGGGGTCATGCTTTCTTTTGTATTATTATTATTATTATTACAAAATATTAGACACATATTTGTAGTGACACATATTTCTTCTAGCAAATACCTTCAGTTATACAATATTTTTATAGTTTGTTTCTATCTTTAATATGACCAAAAAATTAAAGTTATACTTAATATAGAACTCTGGCCTTCTCACACTACCTGGTCAACCAACTTATTCAGGTGGATGTGCATAACCTTCTGTAAGTCATTGTCATTTTCCCTGTGACAGCATTGTTGGCCTGAGCAGGTGATCCCTGTCAAGGATGATAGGTGCTCATCCAACTCCTGACAGATGTCTTGTCTTCTGCCACTGACTCCCTCTTATGCATGGCAGGGTCTTAGCCAAGTATGAGTCACTAAGAAGGTAAACCATGATCTTGGTGTCCTTACCTGACCCGCTCAGTGCACAGCCTCTTACCTTCACAGGTGCTCCATCATTTGAAGTGCAGAACCAGAATGAAGAAAGTAAGAGCAGGGCTGTAGTTCACAGGTTTAGAACCACTCCTTCTGGAGTGTGAAATCACCTTAACCAAATCCAGTTAACCCACAGTGCCATTAGACCAGGTATTGTTATTATTGGGAAGTTTGGTTTACCAAAAATGCTTTGTTACTTGCATGTTTTTTTTTGAAAGGAATACATTCACATTTCATTTATATGATGGATAAAAGTCAATATGCAATCATCATAATTTTTTAATATTATTTACAATTGCTACTACTGCTGCTGTGCATTGCCTTAGCTTCCTTTTTGGAGTATTACACTTAAATGTCATGCAGTGGTGCAGCAGTAGCATTGTTGCCTCACAGCAAGAGGTTCTCCCATTCGATTCTCGACTGGAGTGCGGGGAGTGCCTTCTGTGTGGAGTCTGCATGTCCTACCAGCGCTTGGGTGGGCGTTCGAAAGAAATGCGTAAATGGGCATGCCTTTATTGAAGGTTGAACATCGAGCTGGCACCTTGGTGTCCGTGAAAATCTACTGCCAATCATTAGCGGACCGGAGTTCCGCTGTGGCGACCCCTAACTGGGAAAAGCCGAAAGACAACAACAACACTTAAATGTCATGTACACATGCCTCATGCAGTATAGCAGCAGTATTTTTTGGGGGGGGTGTCAGAAATAAATATTCCTGTGTGTGTATTTACCAACTTGTAGCAAATGATAAGTGCTTTGAGGTGATAAGATGTGGCAATTGATGTAAGATGGACTGGGATTATACTTCATAGTTGAGCAAACTCACATGCATCTGACTCCATTTTGCCTCTTCTAAACATAGTCATCTTTGTGCATAACTGAGGTTATCCATGCATTTCCATAGCATACTTGGCACTGATGAGGACTGCTGCAGATTCTGCCATTTTCCGCAGTACGTTCACATCAATCCCCAAGTCTGCATTCATGAGTAGCCAAGACTGACTTACGTGGCTGAGTGGCCGTACATGTTTGCATATTTCTGCAGTTCATAGAGATAATTATAAATGGGCCTAATTTGCATACAAAATACATAAATGATCCTGAATTTACATGAAAAACTTTAATACCACCATATTACTTTACAATTACTCAAGTTAGGTGTCAAATGACTTAGGAAACCTCAGACTTTTTAAAGTAGAAAGAATAATATAAATATTGCATAATAATATGAAACATTTCAAAATGATGTAAAAATAGAGTTCCCTTCAAGAAATGTTTCTTTTACTGATATGATGGGCATGTTGCAGTGGCTTTAGTGAATATTGTAAAACTGTCATTTGTAAATGGAAAATCATTACAGCAGCAGTGAGAATGATTAGTTACAACTGAGAAAATCATTGAATTTGGTGTAATTTAGTGATTGTGCATACATGGTAGAATACAGTGACTTAATTGTGAAGTGCTGGTGATGCTTTGTTGTCTCAACGTACATGGATCTTGAAGATTTCCGAGGGTCACTGATGAATGAAAAATTACTGTATTATGAATACAAGACAATAATATGGACTACATGAAGGATGAATCTGTCAACAAACTAATTCCTTTACTGTTGTGAACATATTTATTATAGTAAAGATATTACTATAGTACAACGTTATTTGGCAGGACTGAAATTTTGCAGGTGTATATAATCGAGGTTTGTGCCCCCTACCTATTTTTAAAAAGATAGCAAACATGCTTTCATTGTTGCATTGTTTGACTGATGATGACATCAAAAACATTTTTTATATGAGTTATTTGCAGTAAAAATGCAGAACAAGGATTCGAGGCAGAAAAATGACAACTTTGGCCACGAGGAAAACTGCATCCTCATATTAGCCTGTACAACATATGGCAAACATCTGTTTTGTAAAAGGAGACTCAAGCAAGC
This sequence comes from Protopterus annectens, assembly GCF_019279795.1. Taxonomy (NCBI): domain Eukaryota; kingdom Metazoa; phylum Chordata; order Ceratodontiformes; family Protopteridae; genus Protopterus; species Protopterus annectens. The sequence continues at coordinate 398,915,415 of NC_056748.1, read as the reverse complement.
TGAGAAGTCAAAAGCCTGGAATCAAGTTTTAATGGACCTTAATGCAGTTGGTGGATGAAACCACTCATTAACTCAGTGCAAGAAGGCAAATGAAATGGTAGGACATGTTAGAAGCAGTACAAGTACTGGTGGGGGGGGGGTCTTCAAAAATTATCCCTTTAACACCAGATAAGGAATACCTCCTCTTCTGTAGCGATGACTATGGCACAGACGATGATGGCACTAGACTAATCAAGAGTGGTGGCTATTACATATATCTGCCGCAGTAGCATTCATCTGCTCAGGAAGGTTGGTTTATGGAATAATTACATTAAAGACATGACAGTTACTATTAATAAATGAACCTTCTGTATCTATACAGAATGACCATGACAGTGTGCATAGTTAACTGCCCCCATACCTCCTTAGTAAGAATACAGTAGTGTATGCTATTTCTTTATGATCAATGCTTTGATATCATTTTTACAAGGTCAGCTGCAGAAATAAACAGTTCCACTGTATCAATAAATTTGGAGGATATCAGCAGAACAATGACTGTTAAAGATGATGATGAAGGTAACATAGTTATATTTATGAGACAGCCAAAGGAAAGTGGCAAACAGCCTCCAAGTTTAATGTCAGGGTCTCACATCCTACAACATGTTAGTAACAATGCAGTAAGTGGCAAGTGATAATGCATCACAAAGTAAAGTTCATGCTGACATTACACTCACACTTATACAGGAAGAAAACCCATGCACTTATACACCACTATGTCCAAAATCAGACAAACACATTAAAGATGATGGCAGACATTCAGAGGTAACCATGTCCCAGTGACACCTTTACAAAGGGGAGCTAGGTGCAGGAATTTATCACATGTAGCCCAGAAAGCTCGTATAGCATTGGCTGCCAGGCAGCAAATGTACCATGACATTGGGATCAGATCACCGCTACAGGTATCAGCTGGAAATGGTCAGAGTCATTTAGACATGGGTGAGTATTTCCAGCACTTATGTCAATGGCACAGAATAGGGATAACACTATGATCACACTGATGTGTAATATGGTGGCACACCAAGCATCTGTGGTTGCCTCCATTAGAACATTAGTTAGAACTTACTAGACTCAAGTAGGAGTCAGTCTTGGAAGAAGTGGACATGGTACTGTCTGGACATGTGGGGACATATCACAGGAGACTACAAGTGCTTGTCAGCCAAGTACTGTAATTAGTTGGGAAGAACAAGCACAACAGATTTCCTGCAGACCACATCAACAATCATCTACTCTTAGCAGAATCTCTCATTTGAGGTCCTTGTCCCAAAGCACTGTGAGATCAGTGTCTGTAGGGTCACCTACATCATGTAAGTCATGACATCAGACCACCTTGCATTCCATCTCTCATAACACTTCCATAGGCGCCGGAACCATAGAGCAAGGGGGAGGGAGCACCCCCCCACACACTTTTTACAGCTGCAAGACAAGGAGGGCCCATGTGTATATCGCACACTTTTTACAGCTGCAAGACAAGGAGGTCCCATGCATGCGTCACATGCTAATGTCAATTTAAGCACAAAAGTGCACAGAAAATTTTCCCAATCACATCAATGCAGCTAACGCACACTAAGCCTGCTGCCAGAATCACCCACAGTAAGGAAAAGTGCTCTGTTTATGTTTAGGAAGGCTGTGCTGTAAGGAGAAGTGCTCTGTTTACATTTAGGAAGGCTGTGCTGTAAGGAGAAGTGCTCCATTCTGTTATCAAGGCTGTGCTGTAAGGAGAAGTGCTCCATTCTGTAAGGAAGGCTGTGCTGTAAGGAGAAGTGCTCCATTCTGTTAGGAAGGCTGAGCTGTAAGGAGAAGTGCTCCATTCTGTTAGGAAGGCTGTGCTGTAAGGAGAAGTGCTCCATTCTGTTAGGAAGGCTGTGCTGTAAGGAGAAGTGCTCCATTCTGTTAGGAAGGCTGTGCTGTAAGGAGAAGTGCTCCATTCTGTTAGGAAGGCTGTGCTGTAAGGAGAAGTGCTCCATTCTGTTAGCAAGGCTGTGCTGTAAGGAAAAGTGCTCTGTTTATATTAGGAGTATGTGTTTATATTAGGGGTGTGTGTGTGTGTGTATGTGTGTGTGTGTGTGTGTGTGTGTGTGTGTGTGTGTATATGTGTGTGTACCGTAGGTACAGCAGCCTGCATTCTCTACCCACACTACCACCTGTGATTCAGGGAGTTGAGTCCATAGCTCACAACTGTCTAGATTTTCACAGAATATTTGGCTCATACTTTTGGTCTGTTCCTCTTAAAATTTGTGTTTTTTTGGCAAATCAGTGACAATGATAGCCCTATAGGTTTCAGTCTTCCTATATTTTTTGGAAACACTTGGTAACACAAAACACTATTTTAGCAACTTTCTAAAATTAAACAAGCAATATTTAAAATGTGTCCCTGGTTTTGGGTCTTTGCCCCCCTCCCCAAATAAATGTTGGCTTTTTCAGATTTCTCCTGCTGTGAAATTGAGAGATTTATTTGTGCAAAGTGGATGGTGCACTGGTGCAGTGGCAGTGTTGTTGCCTCACAGCAAGAGGTTCTCTGGTTCGATTCTTGGCTGGAATGCCTTCTGTGTGGAGTCTGTATGTCCTCCTGAGTTTGTGTGGGTTTCCTCCCACATTACAAAGACATGCGTCTAAAGCATTTCTCCCCAGACCTCTGCTGAAAATTGGCTTTGTTCCATGTCAGACTTTCTTGGTAAATAAATGTTAAATAAATAAAAAAATTTACAAGGAGCTGAGAGCTTCAGGGGAAGAGAAGTTTAGTGCTGATTATTCCAAGTCTGTTATCATTGTTAGTAGCACAACAGGTAGTAGCCTTACTTTTGATGCAGAGGGGTGTGGGTTCTACTCTGACAGTATGCAGATAGATTGCTGATACTGTACAACATGGTACAGTATCAGCAATCCATCTGCATACTGTACAACACGGTACAGTATGGAGATGGATTGCTGATACTGTACCGTGTTGTACTTTAAAGGGAGTGGATGTTGCAGTCCTGTGAATGTCCTCCTTTGGAGGAGTTACCTAGTAACTATGAACATGTTTTCAGTTTGCCATCTATTCCCTATTGCAATATTACTAGCTTATTATTTTTAATGTAACATAGGCAATTTATTCTTCAAGGGCCACAGCCACTTTATTTGTAGATAAACCAATGAAATATAAAGTTGTTTCCTAGCAGCAACCTCTTCATTAGTTTAAATTCCCTTTATTGTGGAATTATTTAGATGACTGACTTCTGCAGACATTTTTCATATTTACTGATATTGGTGGATTGTAATGACAGAAGTTTGAGTGGCTTTTCTGGTTGAAATTTTCTGAAATGGGTAGTTTTGTCATTATTGGTTCATACATTTTGTTTCTTTGCTTACTGTTCAAAACTAGACATTTAAACACATTTTAACAACTGGTGCTGTATTATACAAGGAATATAATTTAATACAATCAGGAAGGTGAATCAAAGAATACATACATGTATGCATGGCCCTAAAAATGTGTTTGAAAACAGCCCAGAGGAAAGTGTGAAGGGCTCAAAATCATGGGCAATTTTTAAGCTTTACTCTTGTTATCAAAGCAATGGATAAAGGTAAAACAGTTCACACAACATTACCTTGACCTGGCCAAGCCTTTTGACACAATCCCCTACTCAGGTGTAATACAAAAGATGACTAATATAGGAGCAAACACTTGCATCACTAGCTGGATTGCCAACTTGCTCACAGGATGCAGGAGATCAAAACAAGAGAAGAGACCAGTCACCATTGGAGTCCCCCAGGATTTGGTGCTGAGACTTTTTCTGTTTGTCATATACATCTCAAAAGTAAAAGGAAATACTAAAGGGCTTTGGCCGGCCTAAGTTTGAGATGACTGCAAGCTAGGAGCAGTTATTGAATCCCTAAATAGCTTAACCATCATGCAGGAGGATGTGTCCCAAATAATAACTGGTGTCAAAATCATGACAATGTCCACTGAGAACTGACCCAATTGTTTGGCATTTGGGAACTTGTGTGTACAGTGACCTAATGTTTGACCAGCATGTGCCCAGAGTCCTAAGAAAACCTTTCTATATTGCACATCTTATAAACAAATTGATGTAGATCTAGAGATATTGTTGCTTCCTTTTACAAACCTCTCATTAGGTCAATGTTTGCTTGTTTGTTTGTTTGTGTCTTTTCGGCTTTTCCCAGTTAGGGGTCGCCACAGCGGAACTCCAGTCCACTAATGATGGTCAGTTGTTTTTTACGTGCCGAGTTGCCAGTCCTGATGCACAACCTTCAACGAAGGTACGCCCATTCACGCATGTCTCCACGGTTAGGTCAATAATTTTGTATAATGCCCACTTTGGCATGTATCTGTCCAGCCCCATGCAACAATTGAAATACCTTCAGAGATGCCTTACTAAAAGGATACAAGTACTAAACAATAGGTCTTGCATGGACCACCTCAAAGATTTATTACTATACTCGGTATCCTACAGAGTGCTTAGAGGTGACATGTCTGGCATGCAAAGACTCCTCCGACCTAATACAGATGGACCTACCATCAGCAAGTCAAATGGCATCAGAAATACTCAGTCCAGGTATCTAAACTGAATGTTGTGGAGAGATGGATATATATCACAGAGACCACCACTGTTCCAGAACAGACTACCCAAAAAAATAAAACAAAGCTCATCCGTCCATATTCAAATGCAACTTGGATCTAAGGATGGATAACAGAAAATGTACTCCAGGATTGTCCCTCATGCCACTAATGGATAGAGACAGTTCCTAAATGCTGCATCCCTTACATGGGTCCCCTCAAATTATCTATGGTATGATCACAGTTATTCTCACTAGGGCTAATATACAATTATCAGCCATGGGATAGGTAAGACCAATCAGAAAATGTTAATTCAAGCATTAAAAGGGAATTGGCTAAGCTTAAAATGTCCTCCAAGTGAACCTATGTTGTGGTAGTAAATAGTTATAAAAAATTGTCCTATTTAGATCACTAAGTGCCCCTATCACCCTCCGCCCACTCAGTGTTCAACAGCTTCTGGCGCCTATGAACCCCTCGTTAAAATCACTTGCACTATGACCTAGCCTATCTTTAGGAGATGTATATGATACATTTGACCTTGACCTACTATGATTCAAGTGTGACACTTCTGTTACTTAGTATTTGATCAAAGTGCACACATGTCAATGTGTAACTCTAAAGGGAATAAGTTATTATATAAAGTGAAAAAAATAGTGAGGGGACATGGACATTTGTAACTATATGCATTTCATTCCTGCAGTATTAGTGTTTAAAACCTTATGGAAGTTTGGAAAGAAAGTTGTATGTCATAACATTAAGATTGTAGTGATTAAAACACCATTAATGCTGAATGCACTGACGTAGTTACAATGGGCAATCACCTACAATTTAAAAGTAGTAATACATGGGTTTTCATGGAAACACTAATAAGAAAATTACAGATTAAAATGAGAATCTTGTCATTTACCCTCACCACTGCACAAATTATATTTTTTGTCTTTGTGGCCACAAACTGTTGTGTATGACACAATAAAATGATCTGATGTGCAGTACCTCAACAGACAACATATGTCAACTTTAGAAAACCTAGCATAATATACAAAAAAAAAGTTTTCATTCAATTGTAGTGTATGGAATCCTATTAAATATTAATTTAACACTTTTTCTAATTGTTTCATTTCTGGACAATTCTGTATGTGATTATTCATTACATGATGCTTACAACATTACTGAACAGTAGTCAGTGAGCAGTCAGGCCTGACTTTTAAAGTGTTGTGAAATAAAAAAATTATTTGAAGATGAGAAGGAATGTCTGATGAACAGTGACAGCAGACCATGCACCACACAGCATAGCCCACAGATACCAGTGCATTCAACTATACTCTGTGTTTTTTTACAAGAAAGGAGAAACTAACTTGAAGCTGAGATTCCTCATAAAATCCTCCAATGCTAGTTATGAAAATAAAATTGCCAAAGATTCCAAAGGCAACCAGAAGGCATTCTATAACTATGTCAAGAATCTAAATGGCAATGCTCATATCTGCTCTGAGCTACAACAGAATAGCATTAAATATACTGATCCCAAGGATATTGCCAATATCCTGGCAGATTAATTCATTGCCAACTTCACCCCCCTCTCACACCCTAAATGGCCAAATTCCAGTAGTAACAGCCACACAGGTAAAACAACGCACTCTCCAAAGCTAGGAATACAGCATCCATGGGACCAGATGACATCCCGGGCTGTGTATTACATGAACTACAAAATGAACTGGCACCTCACTCAAGTGTCATGTTTAATCATAGCCTCACCTCAGGCTTCATTGCCCACTGAGTGGCACACAGCTACAGTTATCCCACTCCACAAGGGGGGGGATCCAACTTGGATCCTGGGAACTACCACCCCATCAGTCTGACAAGCCTGATCTGCAAGGCCATGGAACGTATTATCATGGAACTTATAAACAAAGACATTGGCAACCTTCAAACACTGGACTCCACCCAGTTTGGGTTTATGATGGGCTGATCTTGTCTCCTGAACTTGATTGACTTCTTCAAATCAGTGTCTAGAGCTGTGGACAAGGGTAAGGTGGTCCACAAAGCCTATCTGGACCTCACCAAGGCCTTTGACACCATCCCCCACTCTGGAATCATAGATAAACTTACTAAGCTGGGCATCAATCCCTTCATCACTTGATGGGTTGCCAACTGGCTTACTGACAGAACCCACACTGTAAAAGTAGCTGACTCCAAATCCAGCTACAGACAAGCGACAGGTGGAGTACCTCAGGGTTCAGTCCTGGGACCACTCTTGTTTGGCATCTACTTCTCTGAAGTGCATAGTCCAAACCTAAGGGACTCTGGCTAACAAAGTTTTCAGATGACTGCAAACTGGGAGCCATTATTGAATCCCCAAATGATGTGGATGCTCTACAAAAGGGCCTTACAAAAACAGATGCTTGGTGCCAGAGCCATGGGCTCAAGCTCAATGCCAAGAAATGTATAGTTATCCCCTTTGGGGAAAAAACATGTACCCGTGAATTACCTCATAGGTGGCAGTACACTAAACATCGAAAGTGTGATAAGAGACTTAGGGACACAGGTGGACAGTGGTCTCACCTTCGATAAGCACATCACCACAACAGTCAGGAAATCCTTCTGTGTGGCACACCTCATCACTAAGGGCTTTTCATCAGAAAAAAGGAGGTCATTGTCCCACTGTACTCATCCCTCATTAGACCCATTATAGAATATAGCTCCCCATTTGGTATGTACCTCTCAAGACATCTGCAACAACTAGAAAGGCCACAGAAATAACTCACTAAAAGAATCACAGTCCTAAAGCAGATGCCCTATGCTGTCTGCCTTAAAAAAACTCCAGCTATACTCTGTCACATATCGTCTACTCAGAGGCGATCTCTGCTTAACATACAAGGCCATGTCAAACCCAGGGCTATTGTACATGCCACACTTAAAGAAATCTCAACCCTCAGAGCGACATGCTCCAGGGATTTAAACCTTGTCATCACAATAAACAAAACATGCTGTAGGGATAGGTTCCTCACCCAGAGACTCCCCAGACTCTGGAATAGACTGCCCATACATGTCAAGCAGAGTGCCTCTTTCGCCCTCTTCAAAAGGAACCTTGACGATTGGATGGGAGAAAGAAAATTCACCCCAGGGATCACGTCAGTCGCCCTGCTAGACAGGGGTCCAGGGAAGTAAATAGTGTAGGAAGAAATAGCCAGGGAATTGTTATGGCTAGGCTTGTATAGGGCCTAGGGCCAATAGCCTAGTTCCAACCTATGAACCATAGTTCCAGACTAGATGCCGCCTCTTTACCTGCATGGCTGTATGCCAGGCACAAGCATGCCAGATTGGGTCTCTTACTACTACTGCGGGCTAGTCACCATTATTGATAGTAGGACTGGAACTGGGAGCTGCAGTGACAGCATGGGTAGGTGCATGGTTATGTTGCGCAGAATACAACATTCAGTAAACATCCTGAATGCAGTAGCTGTGTCATATTGAAGGCCACCTCCAGACTCATCTAGGCACCAAAAACAACTCTTCAGGAGGCCAAAAACCCTCCCAATGACAAAACGGGTCTGGGACAGGGCTATATAAAAGGTGTCTTCTGCAGCTCCACTTGGATTTGTCACTGGTATTATGAGTAATTACTCCAATGGATACTCAGCATCACCTCAAACACAAAATAAAAAAAAAGAGAGAGAGAGAGAAAGAAAAGGGGGGATACAAAGAAAAAGTGGTGTAGCACTCAGCAATACACTTTACTAAGAATAACTATTTAAAGGAAACAGAAAAAAATGGAGAAAAAAATATTTTCCCTTACCAGAAGGTTGGTCGCTTAGCATTGCCAGGATGCTCGGCAGAGATATGCATCACAGACTACATGGTAGTTGATGGAATGCTAGCCCTTTCTCTTGTGGTACTAATCACCCCATGGGTCCAGAAGAACCCCTAATTGCAATATGGGTGAAATCTCTTGCATGGAGTACCTCAGAGAAATGTGAAACCCCATAAAAGGCACACATAGACCTGGCTCAGTCCTGAGGTGACACCAGGAAATAGATGTACTGATCCACACATGCAAAGAATACACCCAGGAACTGCTGCAGTATCCTTGAGGCAGAAGCTTGGAAATTGCCCACCATGTCTCCAGTATGCATCTTGATGATCTCCGTTGTAAGTATAGTGTGGGCTATTATACATACCTTAGTATCCACAGAGATGGGAAGTCCAGTACCCCTATGGGGGTCATACATACTCATTAATACACTCATAATATCCTTGTCCACTCTAGTGTATCTTGATTATCCAAATTGTAGTGGGTTATTCAATGCTTATATCTCCACCTTCTTGACCAGCGAGTATCACTGGGCACACACAGTTTTGACTCAGCCAAGACAAGAAGCTCGGAACAAGTGAGAACATTTAACTATGAATCACAAGAAGGCATGAAAATGCTTCATCAACACACTCCATTTTATATAATTTCTCATTTGCTTCCCATAATGACCTCATTTGCCTATCCATAGCTATTGTGCATTGGCATAAGTGGCCTGTATGAATCGTGTCTTTTCTGCTGTCATTCATGGACAGCTTGGATAGCCTTAACTCTTTTGCATTATGACTATGAATACCTCCATTTGTTTACTAAATTCATTACATATTCTTACTTTGTAAGAAACATATATTGGTACAGTTTTTATTATTTTACTTGCCTTATATTTTAGTGAGTCAAAAGCAGTTCTGTCTATGCAATCACATATACTGAAGTGTGCATTAAGTAGATGTTACCAAACAGGCAGGCAAGCTTACAAAATAAATCTAAAATCCCATAAATGAGTTTTGTGTCATGTGTGTTGTACACACTGATCTGACATTTCCCAAACAACATAACGTGCAGCGAAGGCACCCTGATTTCCCTTGTTCATGTATTCTCTCTTCCTGTCCCTGCTCCTGCCTCAACTATACTTCTACATATTACACTTCCCCTAACAGAACCACTACACAAGACACTTGGATGCAGACACACACTCAATAAATATATCCCTTGCCTAGCCCTTACTCTAACCCTAAAGCACAAACACTGTCACACACAAAACATTAAACATGCAAAACACTTAATCTGCTCCTTCCCCTTTCATAGCCCTAACCCTAACTCACAAATACTAACACGCATACACACACAGTCATTCCCACTTACCTATATGGTATAGACATTATTTCAGTAAAAACAGCATTTAATGTTGCTTCTTTGACAGTTCCTGTGTTTGCTATTTGCAAAAAGTGACCACCTATGACAGCAAAAATAACTATCAACATTTTGTGTGTTTGAACAAAAGCATGTAAACCAAATATATAGACAAATATATACAGATTTGATACATAGATGCAAATATGCAACAGATATGTAGTAGATATACAGTATGTGTGTGTGTTGAACTATATTGTAAGGTCCAAGTAACACCAAAGGCCCAGAGTTATAAAAAATGCAGGTTTATTGTGTACATACAATGAAAATAACAGCTCTTCTTGGCTTTTGAATTTCAAATAATCAGTACAAACACTGACCTGTGGCTTAGAGTTCAGTAAAAAATACCTTCTTCAGTTTTTCACATTCCACATAGCAACTCCTGTGATGGCCTGTCTTTACCCCAAGCCAGTAATCAGGGAGCCTCAATCTTCACCATTGACATTGGTGAGAGACTGTCACTAAAAACAGGAATGGATTTTACACAGTATTTTAAAATGCAGCTCTCTGCATCAATTACAATTTCCCCCAAGAGCAGTTCCAAGTGACTGACACACCCACACCTGGGTATTTGGTTTTCTCAAGCACACATTCCTGGGAAAGGCTATCACAGATTTATTAGCTGTGCCCCCCCTATGCCCCGACAATAAAGTAACAATGCTGCCACCAGCCAGACACTGTCAGGCTCTTAAAAAGGTATCCAATTATACTAAGTAAAATCAATACTAACATAAATGGTAGAGTGTAAAGCAACTAGCAAGGCTTTTTGGAGTGGCCAAGGCATCACTTAAATAAGCACAAGTACTCAAGATGTTAAAAGTAATCTCTAAAAGACCAGTCATGATAAAAAGTGTAAAAGCATAATAATAAATAGTAAAATAGAAAACATGAGATTATTTAATATTTAAGTGCAATAAACACCAGAGTTTCAGTCACAGGAGAAATAAAAATAATACAGTTGGACAGATTCAAGCAGATGCAGAAAAATACTACTTAGCTAATCTTACTGTAATTCCTGACTGCGTAAAAAAAGAACTGTTCCCTATCTAAGTTAATACAGCAAGGCAAGATTGGATGCTGAGATGTTCACTTCCACAAGGCAAGGTGATGAGCTTCCAACTTCTGATTACAACTGTTCTTACTGTGATAATTGTCATATATTTGTATATCAGGTTCCAAAGAAAACAAAACAAGCTGATCTGTGAGTTCCATCCCCTCAGTGCTATTTATAGAATGACATCACTTTTGATTACATGACTCTGGTAGTGCACATACTCAGAGTTTTTCTAAGATCCATTGCACTATTTGAAAATTATAGAGTTCTTTGTTTAAACATAAACATTTAATCATTTATAATAACACTGTTGATACATTTTTAACATAAGCATCTGTACAAGTCAGTGTGATAGTCAAATGACAGAAAATTATTTAAAAAACTACAGCATGCTGGCATATGTTACATATACACTGCCCCACTCTCCCTGACACAGATGGCAATAGCTCATATTCTCACATCTCCATTAAGTGGACTTTGTCCAAAATGCTCTGGCCGTAGGTCTCATCCATGTCTGTTTTATGATCTCCAGTAGGATTACTTCATGAAAGGGCCACAAATGGGCTGATGTACTCCAGTCTTGCAGAATATTCCTTCCAGGTGACCCTTCAGATAAAGAGATAACTTCCTGAAGGGCTTGGGACTAGGTACCTCTTTTTATAAGACGGCAATTGGTGATTAAGTGCTCATCACCCAATAGTACAGATTGTTGCATCACTACTTGGTTATAAGAATTTGCCATCCTGCAGTAGACATGTTTAAAGGCACATTTTACAAAGTCAATATGTACTTTTAAAGGAATGCTACATATGCCTAGAAGTCTGCTTGTTACAACACCCCCTCCCTCTGTAAAAAGCATAGGTTTTAGTCTCATTTTCTGCCCTTGGCAAACAGCTATCATTGGTGTTGGCTAGGCTGGGTCTGTGAATCACTGTATGTTGAAAGGGCTGGAAGGACAGTTCCTACCAGCACAATATCATATTTCCATCAGACTGCACATTAAGCCTTTTAATGGGTCATGATCTGTTACGAAGTTAGTGCACAGAAGGCCCATGTTGTAGTTGGACACACTTTTTCAAATGCTCTTTTCTGCACTACTCAGCTTCCTGCTGGGATAACTCTACCACTAATACATCACTATGTAGGGAAAACTCTTTAGCATAAATACTAGTCAGTATGATAGATCAGAACACAGAATCCTTTTTTAGTTAACTCAATGTTTTAGCTGGCTCGAGCAGTGCACATTGAGAGGAGTTTTCTGGCTTGTGACATCTGTCAAAGGAAAGGCAATAGTCACACAATTAGGCACAAACCTTCTGTTGTACACAGCTAGTTCAAGAAAAGCATTTATCTGTCTTTTAGAAGAGGATGCAGGACAGTATTTTATGGTTGCTACTTTTTCTAGTTGTATTTTCTAAGCACCTGGCTTCTACTATACTTAATTTCCTTTCCTTAACATTTAAAGTTCAGTCTGCCTTTCTTATGAAATCTAAAGGCCACTGAATTAATGACCACATCATCCAGGTATGCAGCCACAAATTGTCATGAGTGAGGTTTCAGTATTTTATCTGTCTGTCTGAAAAATGACCAGAGCCACATGCAAGTCAGATATAACACTATGAGGTGTAATAGATCATCAGAGGTTAAAAGAGCTTTTTCTCCCTTTGGTAGAGGGGCAAGTGATATCTGCCAAGTATTCCTTTGTCAAGTTCAGTGTCAAGTATCTGGCCCTTCATAGGTTCTCTATCCACTCATCAGGTCTAGGTATGGAATAACTTATCAAACTTTGAAATGCTGTTTAGTTTCTTAAAGTTGTTACAGAATCTAATGCTTCCATTGGGTTTAGGAGCTAGCACTGTTGAACTGCTCCATTCACTTTGTGACTTTATTAATTTTCGTACCTTGAACATCCTTTGAACTTTCTCTCTTACTGTCTGTTTTTGTGACTCTGGTACTCTGTAAAGTATCAGTCCAACCTTCATTCCAGGTGTTGTCTTGTGTTATATTCTATCAGTTTAATTCCCATCCGGCATTTCTAAAAACACTCCTTTATTTTTTAAGAAAAAATATCTTATTCCTGCTTTTGTTCTCTTGGCAATGATTCCTCAAACTGTACTTCAGGCAATGATTCTCTGATCTTCATATACGAATTTAGGCTAGGAAGCTTACTGCACAGTTCTTTTTTTTTTCTTTTCCCATTCCTTCACTACATTAACGTGATACATTTTCCATTAATTTCATTTTCCTAGTTGTTTAACCTTGTAGTTTGCTGCATCTGTTTTTCAATCAACTCAAATGGCCGCTGCAAGTTAGCTATTTTTTTTTGTGAGGAGGACACTAGCACCAGTATCCCGTGTCCTGCATTAAATTCCCTTCTTCTTCTTTTGGCTTTCCCCGGTTAGGGGTCGCCACAATGGATCACCTGTCCACTCATGATTGGCAGTGGAGTTTTATAGTGAGAGCATTTTTGTTATAAGCACATTGCTGCACCTCCTGGGCTCTTTGATGTGCTCCTTTACTGTAAGCATAACCAACATTTTCTTTTTATTCTGTAAAGATTCATAGTGTGCTATCACACACTTAAGCAGTGTCTTCTCTTCTTCCACAGTTTGCTTAGTGATGCCAAGCAGTCCTGTGGAATGCCTACAGTACAAAAATTCAAATGGGAAAAACACAGTTGAAGTTTGTGACACCTCTATTGTATCATATAGTAAGGAAAGAAAAAAGAAAACGGGTACAGATAGCAATTAATGCTAAAGAATATTGATAGGAGTTGCCCTTCTTAGGAGAAGAGTTAGACCCCTGTGCTTCCATTGATAGGAGAAGAGGCATTGCTACAACCTCCTACCTCACAACAAACTAGCCCTGAAGACACAGAGAAAAAAACTCAAGTTAGGGAAGAATTCAGGTAACAGGCATCTGTAAGAAAGGAAAAAAATAAACCTGAAAAAAACTCTTCTGAGATAACCTTCACAGAGAGAGAGAGAACAACCTAGGGAAGAAAAAGAAATTAAGGTAATATTCAGCCTCAGTGAGTCAGGAGGAGAGAAATAAAGAAAGGCAATGAGAATATTAGTGTATACCAAAAGACAAGATAACCTTGAACAGTCTTTAATGATATTCCTGTTGTCTTTTTTATTCCAGTTCCCAATATACAGGTGCTATTCAAATGTATTGCTATGGACATTGTAGGGCCTTTGGTAAAATCCAGCAATGAGTTTCAAAATGTTTTGGTTATTTTGGACTATGAATATAAGTACCCTGAGGCTCTTCTCCTACGTTAGGTTAATGCTAAATTTACAGCTAGGGATTTAGTCTTATTATTTTTCAAGGTAAGGACATTAATGAAATGTTTATTAACCAGGTGACTCATTTATGTCCAAAATAATGGACCAACTGTTTCAGTGCCTTGAGGTAAAGCAAATCAAGCAACATCAGTCAGTGGTGTTGGTGTGTCATCCCCAAACACATGGGTTAGGGCTGTGATTTAACCAAACATTAATGCTCATGATGAGAAAGGTTATTGAGGATGATGGTTAAAAAGTGAGACAAGTTAAGACCACATCCCCTCTTTACCATTGCAGAAGGACAGTATTCAAGCTTTTTGAGTTCCTATAGGGAAAGCACATTTGTGGACTGTTAACTATTGCCAGTAAAACTTGGGAAAAGTGAAAACTCCATTCAAACTTCCATATAACATTATAATAACTTACAAGATAGGATGAACATGGTGATCATCATACAGAAACACAAGGAAAGAGCAAAGGCCACACAACAAGGGGTGTATAACAGAAATGCAAGGCCTACGGAATTCAGTAGTGGAAACCAGACATCAGCTTTGATCCTTCCACAGAAAGCAAGTTTTGGGTTAAATGGCAGTGTCCATTTGAAATAGCAGAAAAAACTAAATTATGTAAACTACAGGGTCAAATAGACTGTAAATTGAAGACCAGAACAACTATACCATATTAACACCATTAATATCTTGAAACCATGGGATGGAACACAAACTAGAATTGCAAAATAGACTAGAATATCTAATGAAAAAATCAACCTAAATCTATGGCTACAGTTCAGGTAGATGACACACTATTTGAACCACAAACAAAATAAATAAGGAATTTCTTTTAAAAACAAAGATGTGTTTTCAGAAGTACCTGGCAGAAAAGACCTAATTTGACACCATATTAAAACTATTCCTATGGAAAAAGTCAACATAAAACCTTACAGAATACCAGAGTCATATATTAAAATGTGTGCAAGAGGAAGTACAAACATGCTTAAGACAGGGATGACAGAGAAGAGCCAAAGGGGGGGTGGCTGAGATATGTGTGACTTACATTGGTACTCTTGGCAGGAAGGGGATGGTTGTGGTGGCTCCTCCCCCTGTGTTGACCTGGCACTACACAAGAGTGGAATAACCACTTTCCTGAGAAGCTGCCCAATGGGAGGAATGGATGTGTGTGTAAGTCTACCCAAGCCAGTGTGGTATCTCTTGAAGAGGTGCATTGAGGATCGGATACACCTCTATATCAAAAGACATAGGCTGTGGTTTCATGAAGTTGGGGTTAAGCCACAAAATACCCTATTGGCTGCCAGGATGATAGTTCCATGATCAACTCTTGGCTGACAAGGATCAAATGGGCTGGAACCAACTCTCACCCATGAGGAATTATAGGATCAGTAGACTGTGGAGAGGTAATAGTTGACAGCTAGTGGTACATTAAAAAAGTACAGAAAAAGATAGAAGTGACAAAAGAATCAAAAAGCAAATGGACTAGCCCATCGTGTTTGCCACAAAGTCAGATGGTACAGTTAGGGTATATAATAACCTTAGGAATCTGTACTGCATTTCAAAATTTCATGGCTACTCAATCTCTAGGGTTTTGAACTAGCAGAACTATTAGAGAAGGCAAGGTTCTTGACCTCATTAGATTTAGTGAAGGGATAGTGGAAAATGCCTCTAATGAATAAAGCCAAAGACAACGTTTTTTTCATCATCAAAATGTTATTCTGGTATACTGTTCCCTTTGGAAGTCCTACAACCCCATCTCAAATATGTTACTGATTACCTAGGTGATGTAATAATGTACTCGGAAAACTGAGTTCCTCGTCTGTCAAAAATGCAGACATTACTAGACTCTCAGAGACAAGTCAGGTTAACTGTCAAAATCAAGAGCAAATTAGACATGACTAAAATGAAATATTTATGTTATGTCTTTGGGAGGGGGATTGTTAACACCTAGAAAGAAAAACTGGAACCTGCATATTCCTTGCACTAAGACTTAAGTGAGGGTATTCTTGGGAATGGTCAGGCAATTAGTACACCATTTTGTATCACTAACCAGCTGTCTTACATATTAGGAGAATATTTCCCTTAAGGTGGAATGAACACTAGTGACAGAAAATGCTATAATCAGTTGAAGAAAGTACTATGTTGACAACCTCTATGAGGCTCACCAGATTTCTATAGGCTTTTTCTAAAACACACACACACACACACACACACACATACATACATGTGTATATATATATATATATATATATATATATATATATATATATATATATATATATATATATATATATCAGAGGTAGATCTGAGGACCGATCTTTTGATCTTGAAGAACATCTAGCATGGTTTGGGGTGTAGCTGAAACCAAGTATGCTATTGTTGAGCAGGAATGTTTAACAGTCAAGTGGACACTAACCTCACAAAGCTATTAATTTCTTGGCTGAGAACTTATATTGGTTATAGACCATGTACTGGAATGGCTGAAGAAACACCAGGATGGAAATACAGTCTCTCTAGTTCAGAACATTCCTTATATCCTTTTAAATTCACAGTAAAACACAGACCAGACATAACCCACCATAATGCAGATGGCCTGTGAAGGGCTCACCGCCCATCTATTGAGTCTGAAACTGAATATTTCAAGCTAAGCTATGATCAGCGAAACATGATATCCTTACATTCACTGCTGCAGTATTCTTAGCAGATGGGATTCCCTGCCATGGAAGGCTGAACTTCCAGCCAGTCTACTAAAGGCTATGTGTTGCTTTTAAAAGGTACATCAGACATTATCCAAATGCTGTTGTGTATCATAGTGCATAAAGGAGACGTTCAGACCTACCAGAATCAGAACTTCTTTGCCGCCAGTCTGAACATATCGTTTTACTATCAGTGTCTGTTTTCTGCCAGGTGAATGCATTTTTGTTCTCTAGTGACTACCTATGCCTGTTTGCTGACTTCTATTGTAGTTGCAGATAAGTGCCCCATTGGGATTTTGTTTTTTTCTTACCTTTTTTGTGCTCCTTGGGGTTAATGTTATCAAGGATGGGTAAATGCCAGTGTGGGAGACAGATTCCCCATAAAGACTGCCACAATAAGTGTCTTTTTTGTCTAGGAGATTCTCATGACCATACTTTTTGTTCTATTAAATGTAGATGTGATGCAGCATATGCCTTTTCTAGGGCTGCTGTTTTTGGTTAAATAATGAGGTATTCTTTGCTTAGGCTTCATTCTCAGCTTGATGGTATTAAAGCTAAGTTGATGGATCCTTGCTCCTCTACTCTACTTAAAAAAACAGCAGAATATGGTTCTTCTCAGGTTGAGTCAGATGACTTATTCTACACAAATTTCTTCTCCTTTAGAATATGGATCAGAGGAGGAGGAATCTATTAGTCCAGGTGTTCCTTTTAAGGAAATTTCCTTTGGGGACATGCTCTCTACAATGATGGATTTTTTTTTTAAGTGGGATTGTGCTCAGGTTTCTGATGTCCATAAGAGGTACTATGTGTTGTTGCAGTTAAACTCCCTTAAACCTGCAGCTATACCTCCTGTTTTGGCTGCTTTGCTTGGATGCTTTTTCCAATGCACTTGTACTGCTAATTACTCATGTGCCTGATTCCCCCTGTTCCCAAGAAGCCTGCCAGGTTTTATAGGGTGCCTGAGAATTGTTCTTTACTATATAAATGTCCTGCTGCTGATTCTCTGCCATGTATGTAGCCTCTGATAAGCCGTCTTAATTGCTTCCTTCGCCAAAGTTATTGCCTTCTGACAAGAATAGCAGAACTATGGAAAGGTTGGGTAAGAAGGTTTATGAAAAACTATATGACGTCTTCTGTTTCTTGCTGTTACTTGCATTTGCATGCAAGCGTACTAAAGTATACTTATTGTGATCAACTAGTGTATTGTACTAAGTACAATAAATACACCGAGACAACTGATTCAGTTAATACACTTTCTATTACATTTTCCTTTTGGATCTACAAGCATGCATCACAGATGCTGTCAGCTCTCTATGGCAAATTCCTAAAGCTTGTTTACTGTTACACTCATATTTATACCAAAAAGTCTGATATTTTTCTCAGAGTCTGATGTATAACGTTCTTTCTTTGTATCGTATCATTCTTTGCAGCTTTTTATTCAAGCTAATAATGATGCTAGCAACAGTTTGAAAAGACAGTGTATACTAAAATTCTTTCAGTTCCCCATTCTTTTTATTTGTTTGAGGAATGGACTAAACATTAGTTAAAGAAAAGACTGCATTTGTTTTAGTAGCATTATTATTTACAGCATACCACTTTGCTCATATTTGCAATCATAACTTGATATATTGCAACTCTTTGCAACCTGCAGCATATAAAACAATTTTAAGCTGTCATTATTATTATGACCCCCTAAAACTATCAACACAGGATGTATTAACTAATTCAGCAATTTGGTCCCAGATGATGACTATCCTCTGAGTATGTCCCACCAATTATGGGCAGTGTCAGCTTCTGTTTTTGTCTTTTACTAATAACACTGGATTCTTTGAAACCACACATACAAACTGTGGTGTCACTTTAACAAACATTTTGAAATTGTGAAGGCAATATTGCCCATTTATACTAAATTGTAATCTGTCTATTAAAGATACTTGTAATGACTTACTAAAAAGTAAGATTCCCTTGTGCTTGTAAATGTACAATCTGTGAGATATGTTGTTTTACTAGTTTCTATACCAAGCTCTCTTAAATCTGCATTTGGTATCTTTTAAAACTTGGAAATGTAATATTGAATTACAATATTGTTTTCAGTACTGTTGTCCTATCATAGTACAAGTGGGTGGTATTTTTACCATTTGATCTGTATGAAGTACTGGCCTGTTACCCAAAATAGTAAGTATTTTAACCCATGGTCCTTTTTTGTATTACTGTGTTTATACAAATACCCTTTTTTCCCTGTTGAGTTTATTCTTATTTTTGTGTTATTGTCTACACACTGTGACATTTTTGCATGATGCCTTTCCTTGTCAGAACTGTTACATTTTTGAGGTAATGTACAGTATCTAATAGACAGAGAGCTGTTTGTTGAAATGTTTATGTCAGTCTTTGATTCTTTCTCTACTTTTATGTATGCCTGACCTTGCTCAGCTAACCATGCTGTTATATTTGTGTTAAATGTTATCCTGCCAAACATACATGCTGTATGCTTTTTACAACTGAAATTGTCTTGTGCTCTGTTTTGTGTAGCATTTTCCTAAGTTTTATTCATGAAATATTGTAATTTCCTCTGTTTTGATGTTCAGAACGATGCAAACGAAATGCAGATGTCTGTGTTGAATGCTGCGTGCCTTGTCTCACAGCTGCATTTTTATCTATAGTCTTTGAAGCATGCTCCGGACACTGAACATTCAGCTTATCTCAAGCTGTACCAGAATATATGTATGCTAGCAAACAGAAATACATGTATTTAACTATATTATTTCTACATATATTATAGCAACAGATGTGTATATGCATCTAACTAGCAAATAGATGTGCACATGTATTTATACATTTTTAAACATATCTATCACTGTACACATTCACTCTGTTTTATTTTAAATGCAAAACTGTCTATATTAATATGTACTTTTTAATCAAGTTATATTGCTATTAACTAGAAACACACTGGGAAACAAAATCTTTAGTTTTCTTTTAATACATCAAGTTAACACAGTTTTATATTGTCAACACAATGATAACTATTACTATCAGAACTGGATGAATCTGAATATGACTCTATACAGTTATTTATTGACAATGCTTGGGGATTTTATTGCAAAGGCATTGCAGTCTTGTTTTTTGAAAAAAAAAACAAATATGTCACAAATGTCACACTTTGACTTGTTACTCTATTTACATAGATAAACTATTTACTATATACTGTACAGAATACACTTGTAGATTGTTTTTGCATTTGTATATACATGGCTGTAATGCACACTCGGTCTAGTTTTTAAACTTAGCATTAAACTGAAGCCTGCTAATTACATTACTTGAAACATTAAAATGTATTTTTGGTATTACCACTTTGCAATTTCATTTGAGTCCCTTTTGCAGTACTGTTTACACAGTTAGTATAAAATTGAAAGCATGCCTTTCCCCCGTAGTATACATCATTTTATTGCAGTATTGTTTATTTGCCCTGTGCTGTGAGAATTAAATGTATGCTTGCCTTTTGGCTGTTATCTAGACTGTAACACTTTGGTCTTGCACGTTTTGATTTGATTATTTTTTGGCCATTTTTTAAAAACAGACATTTTTTTATAAAGCTTTTGCTGTTGCCTACACTGTCAAAGTTGTAATAGGAATTGCTTTTACCCATTTTGAAAAGACGTTTACTGTTACTACTTCGTATCCTCCCTTTTTGTAAAGGGACCTGCATAATGTATTTTAACTGCATACCATAGCCCATGTACTGACTGTACTCAGTGTAGTATTTACTTGCAAACAGATTATTAATGACATGTATGCTCAATTGTGAAGTCTTATTACAATTACTTGCTTAATGCTGTACGTGAATACTTAACAATAATGTTTTAGAAAAATGTAAGCCATTTGGCCTGGTGACCAGTCTTGTTTTCTTGACCTTATAAATTTCAGTACCAGTAACATTTTATCTTATACAACATTTCTTGTAACTACCCATTCCAGCCTGGAAAATTTGAGCTCACATTACATTTTTTCTTTCTGCACATTCCAGACACTTAACCCATAACTCCTTCAGCACTTACTCGTACCTTCAGTTATTTGTTAATTTACTTGCAACTTGATATTAGAATGCAGTTGTAATAAACATTAACTTTCCTAACTATGCATAATATTGCTTTTGAATACTGTTTTTGCTGGAGTCTGTGCTATTTTTTATGCTGTCATACAATTACAAAATATTGTAAGAAACAAAAGAGATATTGACTTAACTAACACATGCTTAAAAGAGATATATTTACATGATTTACATTTGCTGTTGTGTGCCTTTTGCTGCACTTTAGGTGAAAAGAAATGCATGCATGTCAGTCTTGTGACATCATGTCTTTACTGCGCTGAGCTACTCTCATTTGATTTTTATACTCTAGAACTGTTTTGTTATATGAAATTACCATTTAAGTGCCTTGCTTTAACTGAATGAACGTTTGTGCTGTGTACGCTTAACTATTTTCTAAATGTAGAACAGTACGTCATAAATTATTTCCTATCAGCATAGTTAACTCCTGTTGCTTTAACTCTTTCCTAACCAGATTATATTTGTCAGTATTCTGTTCTGCTGACTTTAAAGCTCTTATGCACTTTTGAAAAAGTGTTTGCATATGTTGTCTGAACTTTTTGAACTCACTCTGACTGTGTCTTCGAAGTTTATTAAATCTTTGTCATTCACCATGAACCTCATCTCTGTTTTTATCTGTTTTGTAATGTGCAGTGGTTTTATGCCACTTTTGTCTAGCAAGACGTACAGAAGATTCTGTAAATAACTGACTTGACTGATATTGCAACTCTGAAATTAACTTTTTACATGTGGTGACAGGACATAATGCATCTGGTTGTTAACCATTGCTTTTATAACACTGCACACAGAAAGCAGTTTCATATAACTTGCACAATAAATGTTTACTGTCATACAAATGATGTTGCTGTTTAAGATACCAGTCAAACATAATGCATTTATATAAAGCATTGACATCAATATTACCTAATAAAGTACTGCATGTGCTACAGTTCTGTTTATACCAATCTTTAAATCCTGACTATACATGTGCTGGACTATTATTACTGTCTACCTGAAAGGTAGTCTTACACATTACAGTTCTTTTGTTTATGGCATCCATGCTGTAGAAAGAGAAACAGAAAGAGAATTATCAGTTTCTGTGTGGAAGGTGGCCAAATCTTTGGTTGAGAAAGCGTGGAAAGTCCCTCATTGATTCTCTCAAAAGGTGGTCAAACACAGCTGGCAGATTCAGCTGTGTGAATGTACAGGACCTGTGGAATCTGCAGAGATGTACTGTTCTGCCACTGGACACTGTGCATAAGAAGGAGGAGGCAAACATTTGCACTGGAACTGAACATACTAACTGAATAAAATAAAAAAGAACCTGTAATTGTCACAATAAGAAACCATTCGGTCCATCAACTGTGGCTCGCCATTGAAAAATTATATGACATCTTGTTGGTTTCTTGCTGTTACTTGCATTTGCATGCAAGCATACTAAAGTATATTTAACTACTTATTGTGATCAACTAGTCTTATTACTGTACTGTACTAAGTACAATAAATACACCGAGACAACTGCTTCAGTTAATACGCTTTCTATTACATTTTCCTTTTGGATCTACAAGCATGCAGCACAGATGCTGTCAGCTCTCTATAGCAAATTCCCAAAGCTTGTTTACTGTTACACTCATATTTATACCAAAAATTGTGATATTTTTCTCAGAGTATGATGTATAACCGTTCTTTCTTTGTATCGTATCATTCTTCCAGCTTTTTATTCAAGCTAGTAATGATGCTAGCAACAGTTTGAAAAGACAGTGTATACTAAATTCTTTCAGTTTACATTTCTGCTACTCTAGCTTTTAGGACTATTAATGATCAGACCCATATGTCTAGGTATGTGTTGGCTCTTCTTTCTCAGGCCTGTCAATGTATTTCTGATTTTCCAGATTCTGAGAGTAAAACTTCTGTTCTTTCCTTGCTAGAGACTTCCTCTCAAGTCATTTATCATCCCAAAAGTTCTGTTCAAGATTCAACAGGATACTCCCAAAATCTTGTTGGTGACTCCCTTCTTGCTGTGACAGCAGTGGTTCTTTCTACTTCTGCATTTAGCCAGGAGCAATCATCACAGTTTAACTCACAGGGTGGATCTAATCACATAAGACAAGAGATCTCTCATCCATCCCCACCTGTCCACATTTCACCTGACACTGTGGGTGATAGGATTTTGATTCCTCATAGACATCTTTGCTATGAAGAAATGCTGCAAGTCCTGCAGGAGGCCAGGATTCCTAATACAAGGAAATCCTACTTATCCAACTAGAAGAGGCTTTCTATTTGGTGTCTCTCTCGTGACCTGGACCAACTTACTGTGGATGTTCCTTTGGTTCTCTTATCTGTGTGAGTTGCTCATCTCTAGTTTGGCCTATACTTCTATTAAGGCCACTTATTGGCAATCTCTGCTTGTCTGCCTTTATCTCCTCCATTAGCTTCTAGATTTGAGGTTAAACAATTTCTTAAAGGCTTCTTTAATATTAGACCTCCCAGGAAGCCCGTTCATCCTCCCCAGGATCTTAATTTTGTTTTGGAGAAGTTGACTCAGGCTCCTTTTGAGTCTGGTGCTTCAGTTTCCCTGCTACATTGTTCCTGGAAGACTGTTCTTTGTTTAGCTGTTACTTTTGCCAGATGGGTGTCTGAGTTGCAGGCCCTTATAGCTTGTCCTCCTTTTTTGGTCTTTCATGAGGACAGGGTGTCCTTGTACACTAGCCCTTCTTTTGTGCCTAAGGTGGTTAATGAGCTTTCGCTT
>NC_056748.1:398874222-398886722 GCF_019279795.1 Protopterus annectens | reverse complement strand
AATTATTCAGGTGACTTTTGCTTCTGTAGAGATTGTGCATTGACTGCTATTAGTGGATTGTAATGACAGAAGTTTGAGCAGACTTTTATTGATAAAATATTCCAAATTGCACATTTTTGTCATTCTTGGTTCATGCATTTTGTTTTATTGCTTACTGGAAAAATGTTCGAAACTACAAATTTAAAACACACTCAAACAAGCAGTGCTGTATTATACAGAGAATATTATTTAATACAGTCAGGAAGGTGTATTCATGTGTGCATGGTCCTAAAAATGTGCAAGGGGCCTATGATTTGAAAAACACTCCAAAGGTAAACTTTATCCCCCATTGGCCAAATGCATTTTCTTTGAATGTGAGTTTCAGTGCTGTTTAAAGGGAGAAAAGTTTTAATGCTAAGTCTGTTTTCATTGCTAGACTGTATTGCTTTAACAAATGTCTATCAGTGTTTGTGCTATAAATTTTGAAATAAGTTTTAAATTAAATCCAAATTCAGTGGGTTGATAGATTAGTACTAGGCTAACTGACCTTTTGGGCCATTTTAAGCCTAGCCAATTACTCCATGTGAGAATCAAACCCTACACCTTGTGTCTGTAAGGTAAACACCTTAACCATTATATTGTACAGTACAGGGTATTTTTATAAGGTAAATACATAGTGAGTGAGTAGTGGACGCACGCTTTGATGATGAGTCATCTATAGGACATGATTGATCGCTGGTACAGAGGAGTGGGGGCTGCCTACATGGGCATATTATATTGTACTCAGTTCTGTTATTTTTGTTACAGATGTATTATTGTGTGTGAATATGCCATCTACAAGAAAAAAGAACCGCAGTGTTTTACCTCTTGAAACAAAAGTACAAATGATCAATTGACTAGAAAAGGGTGAACTGGATCATCTCTTGTGCTGATTTTCAATGTTGAAAAGGCTACAATCTCCGATATCAAAAGTAAAAACAATATAATTTTGAAGTTTGCGTCAAATTTTGAATGTGAACATGGGTCAAAAAGAAGAAAAGACAAGAAAAACCCAAAAGACAAAAACTTAGAAGAGACTATGCATTTATGGTTTGTGCAAAGAAGAAGCAAAGGGGAACGTATCTCTGGTCCACTCTTGTGTGAAAAGGCACTTGAGTTAAACAATAAGCTCAATGGTCCATCTGATTTTAAGGCTAGCACTAGCTGGTTAAAGAACTTTAAATTGTGTCATGTCATACCAGAATTAGAGGTTCAAGGGAAATCTTTATCTGGTGATGCACCTGCTGATGAAAAATTTAAAGAAACTTCCTTGGCTCTTTTGGAAAAAGAAGGCTATTCAATTGATGACATGTATAATGCCAATGAAACTGGTTTATATTGGAAGTCATTACCCCATAAATGAATTGCATCTTGGCAAGAAACAACAGCCCCTGGTTTTAAAGTTAACAAAGAGCAAGTAACAATTATGGTTACTGCAAATGCCACTGGAAGCCATGTCTTTACCGCTGTAATGATTTGTGTTTCAAAAATATGACGTCTCCCTCTGTGCTACAGAGCACAGAAAAGTGCTTGGATGAATTGTGAAATATTTTTTGATTGGTGTGCAAGTGAGTTCATACCAAATGTAAAGACGTTCAGAGAGAAAGAAAAGGACGACTTCTGCTGGATAATGCACCGTCACATTCGGGAGTGGAGAAATTGATTGCAGGTGATGAAAATTTTGAAGTGATTTTTTTGCCTCCAAATGTAACAGTGTTGCTTCAACCAATGGATCAAGGTGTTATAGAAAAGCTTAAAAAGGTGTAGAAGAAGCAAGTCCTACATTGTTTATTATTGGCAGAAGATGAGGGAAGTGTGGTGGCCTTTTCAAAAAGACTTAATCTTATAGATTGTTATATGGTCACTGATGCTTGGAACACATTCTCCCAAGATAATATTAAAAAGGCTTGGAATAGATTTCTGGATGAAAGAAATGCAAGAAAATGAGAAAACTGATGTGGATGCCAATGAAGATCAAAATGAAATTGTGGGCATGTTCCAGTTAATCCCAGGATTTTTTGACTGTGACAAAGCAAAGATGATGGACAAAAGTGGTTAGAAAATGACAATGATCCTGTCTTTCAAATTTTGCTGATGAGATTTTGTCATTTGTACCAAAGGAAAAGGCAGTGACCCATGATGGAGATGATGGGGATGGTGAAGAAAGCAAAAAAAGTGGACCAAGTCATGAAGAGGCTTTTACAGCATTGGAAATTCCAATGTCCAGGTAGAAGCAAGACGAACAACGCTGTCCTACTCACCTTCTGCTGTTGAAGAGAATGCTTGATTTAGCTGCCAAGAAAAGACTTTGATTTGGTTCAAAAAATTATTCATGATTATTTTTTATAGTGGATTGTATGTAGTTGTGTCCTCTTTGCTATCTTTATGCTGTAATTTGGCAAGTACATATTTTACTACAATAATAAACTGTAGCATTTTGTACTTAGAGTAAACATTTTATTTTCTTCTTTAATGTTCATCAGTAACATTTTTACAAGTTTTTTATCCAATTCAGTTGTATGTTTGATTATCCGAACAGTTTCCATCATATCACCAATGCTTGGCTGCCTCTGCAGGCATTCTGATGTGAATTAATTTATCTATCTATATATTTATATATATGGTATTGCTTATTTTAGTCACAGTTAAACTTTATCAGTAGCTGTTTTGTCAAATACTTTGATCAACAAAACTGATGGTCGATAATTATGCAAGATCACAATAATAACACAGTGGCAAAATATGCCCTTTTCCCATTATTATATGATTTTGAAGTTGGTATATAGTATTTGTATAATTATCAGGGGGATGGGAGGGGTGCAGAGCAAATTGCTTCCTTAAAAAGATCTGTTTTTGGTTTGCATGGTCCAAGGTAGTGTCTCAGAGCATGTGCAGTTTGCAACAGTTTGCTTTTCAACATCATGGTGGGGTGACATAAGTAAGTACTTCCATATAGACACACACACACACACACACACATATATATATATATATATATATATACACACACACACACACACACACATGAATCTATGACAGATGCTGAAAGTATTAAAACTTCAAATATCTGTCATACTGCTAAAAGAATTTAAATCACACAGATGTGATCAAAATAAAATGCAATTTTTTGCAGGGGGGGAAGCCAGCCCCCCGCACCACCTGCTAATTATATATACCAACTAAGAGAATGCACTGCTGTAGGAAAAGATATATTCCCCATCCCCACTATACAGCGATTTCAAGCACAACAGTGGCAAAGTTAAAAAAAAGAACTTGAGCACTTGTGTCCATCCATCCATCAACAAACTCCTTTTTCCTACTTTTGCACATGGGGTTGGGGTATCAATTACACAGTGACAATCATCTAGAGCCAAGGATTACACCACCGGGTGACTAGCTCTGCCGCAGTAGTTCTTCCACACCAGACTCACACATTTACACTCATAACTATGGCCAATTGTGTCCAGTCCACCTACTGCATGTCTTTGGAATCCGAGAATAAACTGGAGCACCCGAGTGAAACCCACATAAACACAGGGAGGACATACAGACTCCACACAGAAGGCACCCCAGCCGAGAATCGAATGGAGAACCCTCTTCCTGTGAGTTGACAACACTATCCGTTATGCCACTGTGTCACCTTTGAGAGCTTGAATGGAACCCATGTACATGTGTACATATGCCTATATAATGCATGTATGTGTGCGTGTGTGTGTGTGTGTGTGTGTGTGTGTGTGTGTGTGTGTATACATATATATATATATATATATATATATATATATATATATATATATATATATATATATATATATGTATATATATGTGTGTATGTATAAAAACTCCCAAGACAAGAGTGCACGCAGCCTACTAGGTGCACGGACCATACTAAGACAGCAAACACAAATGTAAATCCAGCACTCAAAAGCTTCAGTGAAAAAAACGACAAAAGCCAACCAGATAGTGAAAGAAGACTTTATCTTCTGTAAATACCAAGTTCAAATGAACAGTGGTGTAAGCAGCATCAAAAACACAGACCGGTTTCAAATCCTGGCATTCTCAGTGTAGTACATTCCCCATCACACTAAACTCTACTTAAATATCAGTGGCTTAAAGCTACAGTACCATATTGAATTATATTCACAGAAAACAAACATTTTATGCCAGGACTAAATGCATAAATACAAAAGAAATACAGAAAAAAATATATTTTTTATGAACATATTATGATGTACATATTGTTCACAAATACTGTATTTCCGTAGCACCAGTGTTCATTGAGCCCTGGCTTATATAAAGCCCCTAAGTTAGTAATCCATAATCTTTCTTTCTTATCTAACAAAATGTACTTTCTACTCTCATTCATGCCCCTACTTAAAACTGCATCTATCCCTAAAACAACAAAATGTGCAGACTGATGAACCAAAACATGCTTAAATAATGCACTCCTCTGCCTTTTACAATTAACATCACTAGATGTACAGCTATTCTAGTTTTAAAAGATCTAGATGTTTGGCCTATATAAAATGCCCCACAATGACATATGGCCACATAGACCACTCAATTAGTACTACATGTTATTAAAATTCGAATTTCATACACCTTGGGGGTATTAATAGATGTAAAGGACTTGGTGATCGAAACCCTTTTGCAGTATATACAGTGACCACAACTATAGCTACCTTTAGGTGAACTATTTTTCACCTTAAACTTTTCTAGATTAATATTCTTATACCATGCTAACATTTCACCAATATATTTCCTTCCCTCTAGGGTAGCTAAAAGAGCAGTGGTCATCCAAAATCTGGCCAAAAAAACCCTCGTCCTTTAAGATGTCCCAATATTTGTTCACTATATTTTTAAATTTAAATGTATTAGTACCGAAAGCTGTAGTTAGTCTAATACCAGAATCATGTCTTTTAACTGCTGGCCTACTATCTACTAACTGATTTTCCCTATTAAAATACATATATGTAAATACATGTGAGTATATGTGTATATATATCTATCTATATATATGTGTGTGTATATAATGGTATATATATATATATATATATATATATATGTATATGTGTGTGTGTATATAATGGTATATATATATATATATATATATATATATTTGTATATTTATATATATATATATATATATATATATATATATTTGTGTGTATATGTAATATATATGTATATATATATATATATATATATATATATATGTATATATACGTGTGTGTGTGTGTGTGTATATATATATATATATATATATATATATATATATATATATATATATATATATATGTGTGTGTGTGTATATGTATATGTGTATGTATATATATATATATATATATTTATATATATATATATATATATGTGTGTGTATATATATATATATATAATTATATATATATATACATATATATATATATATATATATATATATATATATATATATATATATATATATATATATATATATATATATATATATATATATATATATCTATAGATAAATACACGGACCTGCTTCACTTCACCAAAATTCACTGACATTTATTTCACTGAGACTAAATCACCTAAAGTTCAAAACACTGACTCATTTCACTGAATTGTAAGCTATAGACTTGATGTGGCAGTGTATAGAGTACTGTGAGGCAAGTAAAAGGTAGATGCCCTTTTCCACACTGTAGTGTGACCTGGAGTTAGTATATATAGTTAGGGGTTGTGTGGAGGGTACAGCCCCCCACTTTGGGGGGAGTGGGGGCATAGCTCCCCACTTAGTTTGTTTTTATTTTGTCTGTTTTTTGTTGAGGATATATAAGTAGTTTTTAAGTTGTGGAAAGAGGCAGCCATTAGTTTTGTGAGTTTGTTTGTGTATGGTTCCCATTTAGTTTTGTGAAATTTAGCATTTTAAGCTGTCGGTGAAATGAGATTCAGTGAAATGAGTTGTCAGTGTTTCGAACTTTAGGTGATTTGGTCTCAGTGAAATGAATGTCAGTGAAATGGGATTTTGGTGAAGTGAAGTAGACCCATATACGCACGCATACATACACATATTGATATAAATACCATAGATCCACTACCTCAAGCTGGTTGGCATAACCTCATCTGGTCTGGCTGCCACCTCAGAAAAAAAACAGATGCGTATTCCAAGCTACCTTGGACGTGGTGGCAAACCCATCTAACTCATATTCTCAATCTACATGCCCTTTGGTGTGGTCAGCGGTCATATCTGGGTCCAACCTGAGGAGAGCCAAAGCCACTGAACAGGAACAGGGGAAACACAAGGGGGGGGGTGAATCCTTCAGGCTGCCAATTGACCTTGCAATAGACGGTTGGGAGGGTGGGTTGGGATGCCTGCTGACGGATCTGACAGGCAGATGCAGAAGTACTCATTTAAATAGGTAATGCACTGAACCCACCCCAGATGATGACTCATGCTAATGGACAATGAGCCGTTACTGGGTGAGTTATCATTGTCCAATGAGCCGCATCATAAAACACACCATATTGACTTTGTGACCTTTTATTACATAGCAGTCAATGACAGTCAGTAGCGATGCCATAAATAATTCATATGCAACATATAAACAAATACAATCAAACCATTCCCTCAAGTGAATTGGTGTTACCCCTCCTGTTTTGGCTGCCAATTCAGAATAAAATGGGTGTGTATTCCAAGCTACCTCAGACATGGTGGCAAACCCATCTAACTCATATTTACAAGCCACATACCCATTGATGTGGCCACTGGTCAGATCTGAGTCCAACTTTAGAGTTGAGGCTGCTGAACAGTAATGGGGGATCACAAGAGGGAGAAGCCATAAGGCCGCCACCAACCAACCATGTAACATGCCATTCCCCCCAAATTGGCAGCCTCACAAATAAAATCTGGGTTATGGAAGGAATCAAGTTAAACTTTGAAAAACTTAAGAATAACAACCATATCCAAATTAAACAAATCAAAACCCATGTTATTCAAATGAACATTGTCCAAATCATAGAAATCAGGCTCCAGTCTGTCAAAATCACTGTGCTCAATCACCCGGAAGCTAATTTGGCTAGCAGTCCACTTGACTTTTTAGTTGATAAAATGCCTGGCTCTCTCATTGGCACCAGACCTTCTAGTGCCTGATGATGGTAGACTAGAAGAAAACCACCTTTGGATACAGCTGCCACAAGCAGTCCATATCAGATAGTTCTTTGGCCAATGTATTTTTTAAGGGCTTGATCCACATCATTTCCCCAAGGTGAATTATCACAATACTGGGGAAGGCTTCTTCCATGGTAATCTTATGCCAGATTTCCCAAAATTAAAAGCAACTAAGACCAGGGAAACCAAAAGAATGGGCTGTCCAATGGTTACTATCAAAGTACCTTGAGTGACCAGCCAGGTGGGCCAAGGCTTGAATTGGAGCTGTCTCAATAAATGAATGGCACAAGAGCCAAATGACCTTGTTCCCTGCAACAGAAATAAAAGTGAATGACTAATGTATGGCAAGAAGGTATCAGAGACCCACCTTCCTGTTCTTTGAATGACCTGCACAGAGTGCCCTTCTATGGCCAAGTCTGAGGTATGACCTATCTGGAAGGAATGTGAGGAGTAACCTTGTGGGGTTAATTCCTTTCCCTACTTAGACCTCCCTTAGAAAGCTTTAATCTCTGATAGGTTAAAAGGCCTGCCTGAAGCCTGCATGAAAACCAAGCCTAACCTTTTCTCTCTGAGAGTAATATTATATAGCAAACTGACCCAATGCACAGGGCAAATAACTTGTCACTAGCCTTTTCTAAACGCACCTGCCATCCTTTACCAACTTCATCAGTCTTGTATTTTTGTAACCAAATCATAACAAACTCCCTGTCGATAAGATGTTCCCAATATAAGTAAACAGAAAGTTTATTGGCATGGAAGGTGCCCGCATACAAAAATGTGAACAAAGCTGCTATATAGACAAACAAATGAAATTCTCCCATGGACTTATAAAGCCCTTGAAGAACAAGGGGAAGGAGTTGTCTCCCAATAGGTTTTTGGGCATCCTTGGAAGGTCCCTGAATATTCTCAAGACCCTTGAGTATCTTCCCCATAAGCCAATGTCCTGACACAGTCTGAATGCCCAAAAAATGCTCCAACCATCCCAAAGCTGCAAAGTGTACTCTGAGAGTTTTAGATGAATCCCCTGCAGTAGACCTGGCCACTACAAATTGCAGCAACAACTGTACTCCCTATGCCCTGGAACCAGGGATCAAAGACCTGTAGAATGCCTTGAAAACCTGGAGGGATGATGAATATGCTTTCCTAGTTTTGCTGGCCCAAGGATTTGCCAAGACAGATAATGCTAGTCTTCTCTAATTAGCCAAACTAATGCAGGAACTGGGGTGCCCTTTGAATCTGAATGCTTAACCAAGAGGCAAAACCTTGCAAACTGGGAATGGGAGAGACTGTCAGTTATAGGATTAAGATGACCAGGGACATGAACACACGAAAATGACAAATTAATCTCTAGAATCAGCAAAACTAAAAACCTAATGACCAAGTGGACCCACCCGGAACTGGAAGAATATTTTTGAGAGCGTGCACCACTGCAATATTATCTGAGTAAAAAAATTATGGTCTTGTCATGTAATCTATCCTTCAGTACTAAAACTGCCATCCTGCCATCCAGATTGGAAATATTTCTAAAAATACAAAGTCCCTCCTCCTCTCCCCATACCAGCTCTCTGGGAGCAAACCAGCTGCCCATGAAATAACCCCCATCCCTGCCCCCCCCCCCAGCTTGTTAAGTGAAAAGCTCAATGTTGGTGGCAGTGGTTCAAAGGGACTGCCAAAATGAAACTCCATTGAACTAGTTCAACAATGTGAATCATAACCGAAGGTCATCCTTAACCTGTCTGGTAAGCCGCATCAGGTGGTGCTTCTACCTGTTACCTTTCAACAAGTCAGATACGGAGCATAGGAAGGTCCTGCCTGGAGAAACTGCCCTACAGGCGAAGTTCAGCAAACCATGTAACTGCATGTCACCTACTCGAACTTTGCTGGAATCCAAGAATCTCCAAAGTAATAGCCAGACTTGTTGAGATTTGGGTGAACGAAGCTTGAAGGAGTTATCAGTAGTCTCAACTTCTAATCCCAAGAAAGTCAGGACTCGACTTGGTCCTTCTGACTTGTCATCAGCCAAGGGTACCCCCAACTCGGAGCAAAGCTGCTTGAAAATAGGCAGGCCTTCCAAAGCACCATTCTCTGACCCTTCCCAACTAGATAGTGTACTGATGACTAGCAGGGGGCTCGATTTTACCAGCACCAATGTAATGCTGAGCTAAATAGCTCAAATGTTGCACAAGCTACAGCATACCCCATTTTCATTGCAGTGTCAAAAAATATATTGCTGTTGAGCTGAAAACCTACATAAGGCCAATCTTCTTGTCTCATGGCAAGAAGAAGGAAAGCAGATTGGATATCAATCTTACTGAGGGCAGGGGTCAGTATAGCCCACGATGACCTCTGCTGCCTGGTCCAAAGAAGAGTAGTGCACTTTGTTCAGCTTGCTGTCAAGAAAATCATTGACTGAATCACCCACTGGGTGAGACAAGTGATGACAC
Organism: Protopterus annectens; assembly: GCF_019279795.1. Taxonomy (NCBI): domain Eukaryota; kingdom Metazoa; phylum Chordata; order Ceratodontiformes; family Protopteridae; genus Protopterus; species Protopterus annectens. The sequence continues at coordinate 398,877,113 of NC_056748.1, read as the reverse complement.
AACCTGTATTCACCCTCCTGTTTCTTGGAAACCAGGACAATAGGGGAAATTTTAAACAAAAGCCATGAAGAAAAGGAAAAGAGGCCAATTATCCTACCAGCTCGACACTCTTTCTCTGTCAACCTAGCAGCAATGTGTTCTTTTAATTTGATGGATGACAAATTAACTAACTTAGAATCTAACAGAACTGTTGAGTGAATAGGAACACCTTTGGAAAAGCCTTTGAGTGGCACCTGCCCTATGATCTGGGTTTTCTGACAGTAGGCAGGGTAACATATCTATACAAATGGGGAGGTAAGCCCACTGTGCTACATTCAGGTCCCCTACCAAGGCCAGCACCCTTGTCCATGAAAAAGTGGCTTGGCCTGAAAGGAGTTGTTGCACCCCCTACCAATCTCACCATCTGTCTGAGAAGTATAAAAGGGCAACTTGCCCCTAGCTAACAAACCCCAACACCTGCCTTGACTCCCTCATGAGGGAACTATCGAGAGCTTTCAGCTTCCTGAAGTGCTGATCATAATTCAACCAACCAAAATTCCCTTTCACGTGGTGGGCTGCAAAATAAGCTAGTAAGAGCAATGCCTGAGTGGGGTCCTTCTCGATGATCATGTCCATAAATACCACAAAACCCAGAGACCAATTATCCCATTTCCTGGTCAGTGTCCTGGCAGATGCCTTCTTCTTGATGGCAGCTAAGGCTGCATCATGTCCTTGTTAGATATGTTGTCATCATCAAATATGCATTAAATTCCCTCATTGTCCACTAGATCTACAAACTCCTCTTTTATAATCATGTCTTTGACCTTGGTGGGAACATGTGCCATGATGCCAGAGTCAAGTGAATCGGAACCTGTAAAGCTCTGAGTAGCCAAAGAGGACAAGAACTGGGGTATACACTTATCCAGATGAGGTGGAACCTCCCTCTCTGAATCCCTGACCTCCTTGGACCCCCCATGTAAGTTTGCTAAAGATAATTGCACAACCTAGTTAACATCGGTACCTACTCACTCTCCAGAATTCAAAGCTGTAGAGGCAGCAAAGTTTCTTTCTAAGACTAAGTCAGACAGCCTAACTCTCTCTTCTTCCAGAAAAGAAGTTATAAACTCATCTAAACAATTTTCACACAGATTGACTCCTACCAATAATATTAAGCCCTGCAGACCCAACAGATGCCGAGGTGCTGTGCTGCTGTGAGATTCTAGAATGTATAGCCCTCAGGATGTTTTCCTGTCCATCTCTTCCTTGAAAAATGCTATTGTGACTAAAACCAGCTGAGCTGCTGTGGGGATTCCAGAATGCCATGTCATATCCCACACCACCCACTCTGCCAAAGCCAAGGATGTGTACAACTGCTGAGGTAATCATTGTCTACTACAGGTTATCAGAAACACCATGCCCAAACTTAACAAAAATGACAGCAGCATTACAACTTCATATAAAAGCATAGGTTCATACTAGGCTATCTGCCCTAGGGCATTTATAAGCCTAGCCAGAGTGTGTTTGGCTTTCGCCACCCATTTTAAATTAATTTTGCTATGCCCTTTTTCGAGGTTAGTATACTGTGCCTCTGTCTAACAGTGACACAGAAGTGATACCCGGGGTAAACCTACAATCTCCCATCCACTCATCAAGATTCCTCTTGAAGAGAGTCAATGAGGAACTCTGCCTAACCTGGACTGGGATTTTATTCCAGAGTGAAGGGAGCCTCTGGGTTATGAATCTGTCCCTCCAGCATGTACTATTTATTTCAGTGCTGAGGTTCAAGTCTCTGGAGCGCGTAGCTCGATGGGATTTGGATTTTCTGAGGTGCAGCATGTCCATTAATTCCGGGTTGGACATGGCTTTATACGTCAGGCACAGATCGCCTCTGAGCAGGCGGTATGCCACTGAATAGAGCTGGAGTTTCTTTAACCGGGCAGCATATGGCATCTGTTTGAGCCCTTTGATTCTCTTGGTGAGGTACTTTTGGGGTCTTTCCAGTTGCTGCAGGTGTCTTGTAAGGTACATCCCAAAAGGGGTATTGTACTCAATTATGGGCCTGATGAGGGATGAGTAAAGAGGCACGATGACCTCCCCTGATCTAGATGTGAATCCCTTCATGATTAGGTGGGCTATATAAAATGTTTTTCTAACCACTTTGGCCACGTGGTTGTCAAATGAGAGATTGCTATCAACTTGTGTCCCCAGGTCCCTAATTACTTCTTCTGTACTTAATGGGTTACTAACCTATGTGGTAATTTGGGGGCACTTTGTTTTTGCCAAAGGGGATGATTATACACTTTTTGGTGTTTAGTTTGAGGCCATGGCTCTGGCACCAGTTGTCTGTTTCTATGAGGCCCTTTTGGAGGATGCTTGTGTCGGCTGGAGAGTCGATTATGGCACCCAGTTTGCAGTCATCTGCGAACTTGGTCAGCCACAGTCCTGAGCCTTGTGGGATGCCACTTGTAACTGGTTTGGAGTCTGACATGGCTCCAGCAATTCTAACCATGTGGGTTCTGTCCTTGAGCCAGTTTGCAACCCATCTAGTGACATAGGGGTTTATATTTAAGCTGGTGAGCTTATCTATAATGCCCGAGTGGGGTATTGTATCGAATGCTTTTGTGAGGTCCAGGTAGGCTGTGTGGACCACCTTCCCCTTGTCAATGGCCTTGGTGACTGTTTCAAAGAAATCAACCAGGTTTAAGAGGCAGGATCTGCCCTTAACAAAGCCGAACTGGGTAGGATCCAGTGTCTGTAGGTCCCCAATATCTTTATTTATGAGGTCCATGATGATCCTTTCCATAGCTTTGCAGACCAAGCTAGTCAGGCTTATGGGGCGATAGTTTCCAGGATCCGTTGAGGCACCACCTTTGTGGAGAGGGACCACTGTTGCTGTATGCCACTCTTTGGGT
>NC_056748.1:398839222-398869222 GCF_019279795.1 Protopterus annectens | reverse complement strand
TTGTACTGCCTCTCCTCTTTCTCTGTGGCTCTGCTACTGAAGATCACATCAGGGAAATTATCCTTCCTCCTTAGGCTTCTCACTTTCTGTTTTTCTTGAGGGATGCATCCAACATAGTTTTATAACTTCATCCTTGCTACAATTTGTGGATGTGGGTACTTTCTTTTCATTGTTGGAAGATAAAATAACTCATGACTGTAGTTGTCTTCATTCTGTTTGCTTACCCTAATCTCATGTTCTAAAACCTGACACTGTCCTTCTTTTCTGCATATTGTAGTCTGCCTACTGTAGTCACATAGAAGGGAGCTCTTTTTCCCCTCTAGTCTCAAGGACAGCTGTTTAGGCTGTTCTTTTTTTTAATAATTTCCTTACTACCAGTCCGTATCCCATCCAAAAATATACACTTCCACTCACCACTTCCTTAGACTTTCTTTTTCTATCTACATACCTTCTGAGTGGGTATCAGTACAAGTCTCCTTATCTAGCATAGTCAACACTATGATTTAGTTTAAACTTCAGTATTTATAACTTATTCTGTAATTATGCCAAGGAAGACTCATTTTATATATAATTGTCATATTACATAAAATCCCCTCTGTTTACCATATCCTCCCTTATTACATTGCACAGCATCACCTCTGTTTACCATATCCTCCCTTATTACATTGCACAGCATCACCTCAATTACCCATAATCCTCCCTTTCCCACACTTAATCTTCCTTGTTTCCCGTCATGCTCAATAAGTACTTGCAGGGATATCACCAGGGTGTTTATGGCTGTATATTAGCTTGCCCATTAACCCTCTAGATTATGCCCACCAAGTGTTGCAGTGAAGCCCCCCTTAACCACTGTCCCAAACAATACATGCTGCATTATTCACATAAATAGTGAATTATTCTTCTAGATGTTATCATTTTTCTTATATTTGTAGTGAGAGCACAGTGTTCTACTACAAGAGCACAGACTCACAACTATGAACAATAGTGATTACATGATTAACTAGCCACTTTCTCACTCAGGTAGTTGAGTACACTTTCTCTGTTGTTCTCTCACCCACTTTAGTCCATTCCCTTCCCCTCTACAAGCATTCCTGAACTCAGGTTGTTAGTAGTAAACTATAACTGACAGAGGAAAACTCACTAATACATTCAGAATGTTTTGCAGAACTTTACTTTTCCAAAACGGGAGTAAAGTATCTGCATTCTGATGGAATAGGACAGCTGTTAAGCTTTCTAAGCTTGTTTTGGACTCCTGCTCCTTTTATAGAAAAATGTAGACACTGGAAGCTTAAATCAATGCAAGTAAGTGATTTTTACCACCTGTCCATCTTTATGAGGGACAATCCCTCTTTGGGCACTTGTTTCCTGCAAATTGGGGGGGGGGGTTCTAAAAAATTGCAAATGTTCTGAGATTTTAGGACAAAATCATTTCCCAAGTTTTCTTTAACAGTTGCCTAAAACAGTTGTTTTGTATCTGAAACAGCTAAATATTTTATGAAATAGCATAAGCAACTCACATGCTTCTCATGCAACAAGAACAAGCTTTTATTTGAGGAAAAAATGAAGTTCTATACTTTGCACTGGCTATGGATATGTTTTGCCTGCATAATCTTATGTTTCTACAAAAACTATTCCAGTTTGGGCATTTGAAAGGGTGGCAACCCTACTTGGGACAGCTCTGTAAAGTGTGTAGACAAGCACTGATTACCTTCCACTATCTTGGAAGGGGTTTCCTGCTTTGCTCCCCTCCCACAGACAGTTTCCTAACCTCTTCACATAGCCTCACTTAAATAATTTCCTCTCTCCACCTCTTTACACAAATCTCTCTTTTACCCGACTTGCACAAATGCCCATCTCCATTTAACCTGCTAGTCATCTTCCCTCTATCCTTTCACATCCACACCATATTTCACCCTCTTTTTTAGCTTCCATCCCATTTACTTCAGCACACCTACTTGCATATTCTCTCTCACCAACTCTACCACCCTGTATGTTCTCTTCCTACCACTTTCATTCCTCTCAGTCTTATTACTCTCAGAACTGTCTTTCAAGTGTCCTCTCTATACTCATTCCTTTCACTCATACTATCACTTACCACACAATTCAATCCCTTCTCTTTCAAACTACTCCTCTTCCATCACTACCACCAACAAGAACATTCATACACTTTCAAAGAACATCCACAACCCACTTTTGTATCAGCTACACTGATCCTAGTCCTTCAGACGGTTTACTAAGTCCTCTCCCTTTCTACTTTGCATCTCAGCTCATAATGATACTAACTCATTTACTACTCATTTGCACACTTGTGTCACCTCACTGCATACCAGATTATTCTCACTCCGTATCCCATCTCTATCACTGACCCACATGAAATACATCTCAACACCCTCTCCTCCTCTCCAACTATATCTCCTTAGCTGTACAAATCCACATACTCAGCACTCTTCCTTTCCTTTATAAGTATATTAAGGTTAAGAATATAACTCATTAACAATAAAACTTAAAATACAACTCCAAGTGGCAGTATACCTTTACCCACCGCATTATCATTCTGAAGTTTGGTGGAGATATCTACCAAACCCTATCCCCATACAGAACCCATTCATCACAGCCAATCCCAAAGCAAACAGTGATCCCTTCAAATAACTCTAAAATTACTTTTTTCAACATTAATCTCAGAAACATCTGAAAAAAAGTTAAGACATCCATGCATGTCTAACTTTCTAGTCCCCAGACATTCTAGTTGCAACAGAAACCTGGCTAAAGGAAGAAATTACAGACAACACAATCATTTCCCCAGGCTTCAACATACTCAGAATGAACAGAAAACTTAAAAGAGCAGGAGGCATAATCAGTATTTATAAGAACACCTTATAAATAAGTCCAACCCAGCTAAATATCCCAAAATTCAATAAAGCCAAACTTCTACTTTCTCTCCTCAAAATCAACTAAGAAAATCTATATGCATTTCAGCAGTATATAATCCTCCAGGAATAACATTAGCATGATAGAAATATCCTGTAATGGATATCAGAAAACATCCTCCATGAAATCTTGATATATGGAGACCTCGACATTGGAAATCTTTAAATAGCAGCAACCCTAAATGCTATAAATATATATATATATATATATATATATATATATATATGTACACAGTATGATTTCCAGTATTGCACACTTCCCTAAATTATGGGTATGATAAGGGCTGTCTAGTGTATGATCTTCCATCAGTGGTATATTTTATTAAGAATATTCCAATCTCAAATGCACACATAAGTTTAGTTAACTTGCAGGAGCTCATTAATAAGGCAGTTTTAGGTGAGGGTCCTAGTAGAATATTAGCTTCAGTAGCCCAACTACTGAAGTTTTATGGTGGTTTCAGACTCCCCTATCTCATTCAATATGTTGTAGCTTTCCAGATTTCTTATCTATGGAATAGAGTGTCAAGGGGTCACTTGGATGAGAGTGATGGAAGAGGATCTCAGTAGGGGGCGTTTTAGGATTGCCATGGAAATGGATTAAGCTATGATGAAGTTGTGAAGTGGGAGGATTAACATTGGGTAGTGGTCCCACAAATTGTATTTGATAACATTCATTAATTAATCTAGCAATAGGCAGAGCTGCAAGACAGCAGTGGTTGAAGGCCAGGATACTAGAATTGTTCCACCTTTTGCACAGAAATTGATCATTCTCTTTGATAGGTTTGCAAGACTTTACTATGGGAGCTTCCGTTAAAGGAATTAGAGTGGTTTACCAACATTCAGATGCACCAGATTTGGTCAGTGGGTCTCCCCAAGGATGGATTCTCTAGGATAATATCATGGGACAAATAAGGGAAGATTCAGAAAGGTATGACAGGGATAATGTACAGAGCACTTTGGGTCAACCATGCCAAGCTGATAAGGTGCTTGATGATAAGTAAGTGAAAGGAACAAGGAAGATTGTTTTTTTTTATGAATAAGCAATGGGAAGTGGCATAGAAGGCAGCTGGTAAATCAGATTATGAAAATTAGAAAATGGCAAGTAATAGCAATTGCTACAGTTGCAATCAACCTGGTGCCAACAAAATGCATATGTTCTGGGATTGTAGTAAGGTGAGAATGGGACTATCTGCTGACAAAACTGAGAAATACATTCACAGGGGCTACTCCACTGAACTTGGAATTTTGGATATTTGTTATCCCCAAGGACTAAATTATCCCATGGTGCTGTTACATCTTTCTTCCCTATCATGCCTCCAAACATGTATTATCTATCTGAGAAAAAAAATCTTTGAAATCTGCTTGGAGTATAAAAATAATTATGCAAATACTTCTAAGCAAAAATTCTAATCCTACTGGACTTTGGTACATACGTGAGAGCCATATGGATGTCATCCCACTGCCCCTTGTAAATTGCCTTTCCAGTCTCTGTTCCCAATCATTTCTACCCTCCTCTGATTGTTACAGTTAACATGTAATATTTTATATGTCCTATTATGTATCCCCTTTTTAATGGCAGCCTCTTCTCTAGATTCCACTAAAAACTCTACCAAGGCAGGTCTTTCACTTACGACTCTCCAGTCCCTTTCCCTATACTCTGTTTTTAATCCCTGGTAAGGAATGAAGTCACTAACCTGCAGTTGGAACAACTTCTTGGCCTTATCCCACTGTGTTCCCTCTCACTGTCTAGTTATTTCATCCCAGTCCATTGGAACCTCTGCCAGTTTTCCACAGTAAATTCTACCCCCTTCTTACATTGGATCATTTGCCAGTTTTCCACAGTAAATTCTACCCCCTTCTTACATTGGATCATTTTCCAGTTTTCCACAGTAAATTCCATCCCCTTCTTGCCTATTTTCTGTATGTAAGCATTAACTGTGTAGCTCTAAAATATCATTTCAAATCAGGTAACCATAAACCACCTTGTTCTACTGAGAGGATCAACTTATCAAACTTAACTCTTTACCTTTTTCACTCCCAGATAAATTCTTTCAATTCTTTTAATTTATTCTCCACAACTTCTCCTCAGTTGACAAAAATATCCTTGAAATTATATAAAACTAAACCGACTAAAACATTTTCACTGTTTCTGTCTTACTATCTATATCTCTAAACAAATGTTTCCAGTTTTGATCTTACCTTTTGTTTAGTTTCTTAGTCCATATCCTTAGTTGCCATAAAAGAAGCCTTTTTAATCCATACTCCTAAATGCTTTGTCTTATTGTGTCACCATAAATATGAGTATTGCTGAACCATTTCATGAGTGGGAACATAATGTACAGTTATAGCCTTTGCCTTAGCCTCATTAATTTCATTTCCTGAAAAGTCATGAAACTATCTCAAAATATTCTACAATGCCAAGATGTCCTTTTCTGGATTTATCAAGTCCAAAATAATATAATCTGTATATAAAAGCAACTTTTCTTGATTACCATACCAATTATATCCTTCAGTTTCAGAGTAACTAATTTTCTTTGCCAATGGTTCCTCTGTTCAAACAGAGAGAAACCTTTCCATGTTAATTCTTGCTTCCAATCCTTCATAAAGCCTTCTAATTAACCTTATTATTGTATCAGGGAATGCAAATGCTTCCATTGTCCTACTCATAATCCCACCTTTCCCTGTATCAGAATCCATCAACAACTGTGGTATTTTTTTGCATTCTACTTCCTTCTGGATCATCATTGTTCTCTTATTTTTGTCAAAGGTTTACCTCCCCTCCACAAAACCACATTGATCTATATTTTTCAGTGTTGGCAACACATTTGCCATTCCTTTAGTTAGTCTAGACATAAACAGAGTCTGAAGGGTTTTTACCCTCTTTGGGTAATACAACCATGACAGTTTTCTTTTAAGATGCTGATGTTTCCCCTTCTTTAAAAATACTATTAAACAAAATCTTCCAATTTTTATTATTTTCTTCCCTCTTACCTTCAAAACTTCTGTAGGAATGCTGTATGTTCCTGGAGATTTCACTGCAGATTAATTCTACATCACTGTTTTTATCTCATCTCCTCCTATCTTAGCTATTAATTGTTGGCCTCAACTTCCTCTAATCTTGGCATAATTAAATATTCCATAAATATTTCATTTGTGCTCTTTCTTGATATCCTCTTTCCTCTAATTTACACAAATGTACATAAGATTTCCAAAATATCACTAATACCTGTTTAGGATTCCTGGTTAATTTTCTTGTCATAGCCTCACTAAGTTGGGAGATAACCCTTTCTGCTTTCTGTTGTCTAAGTCATTGTGCTAAATATTTTGTGCTCTGGAGGTGTTATAAAAAATAGTTGCTTAATAGCAATCTTTCTAAACTTATTTATACTATCTAAATACTCCCTTAAGTTCTCTTCTTGTAATTGCTCCTCTTCTTGTTTGTGACAGTCCTTTATTATGCAATATTTAACCATTGTTAATTCCTGTTACTTCTTAGGCATATAATTTTCTGTTTCTCTTTTATTTCTACCATATTATAAACTCCATTTTCATTTTATCACACTCACTAGCTATTCCTTATGAAGAAAATTCTATCTTCCCTAATAACCCTTGAATAATTTCCACTACCCATCATTTAAACTCATCTATTTTCAACAGGTAGGTGGGAAATTGCCAGTGTCACAATTTTACTTCATTACTCTTTATTTTATGTTATTTTTATCACTGCATGATCTGAAATAGTTATTGAATATGCATCAAAGATTTTAATTAAATGCACATATGTCTGGGAAATATAATTTCTATTAACTCTACAGAACTCACATCTTCCATAGCAAATATTTTTTTCAGAAATCTAGTGTCTTTTGTTATATTTTCCTTTTTAACCCCCCTGATACATCATCACTATTGCAAATCAAATTCCAGTCTCCACATGTAAGTAATATTCCCTGCTGAAAGCTGAGTATTTCTCCCACAACTATCTTAAACTCCAAAATATCAGTTTTTGGTAGAATACAAATATATGCCACCACAGCCTCCTCCCTAGCCCCTTACTTCAACAAATCTACCATTATTATCTTTTTTTCTTGTAGGACTGTTGGAGCTCCACTATAAATCATTATTATTATTCCACATTTCCTTTGTCCCTGATATTCTGCTGAATATCCATGCTGAAATCATTTTGTCAAATTCATATGCTCATATCTTTCCAAATATATCTCTTGCAAGATTGCTATTTCACTCTGCATTTCTTAATATAATTCAGTGCTCCTTTTTGGCTATACCTGTAAGGCCATTTACATTCCAAGGTAATATAAATAGAGTAGCCATTGTCATAAAGATGTATTGTTCCTACCTATTGTACATGACAGTTTTTAATGTATATTTCAAATCTCTGTCTAACATGCACACACTAATGTTTGGTAGGCTAATATTTTATGTAGTTTCTTCTCATCTTCATTTGAACTTATGTCACATTTTCAAGACATTTTGCTTTAATGAAAACCCTCAAACAAGCAAATTAATCTTCAGAACACCCTCATCCCTTATTAACTTAGAACAAACATACAAAACAATGCACATTTTCAACAAATGAAGTTTAACCCTCAAGATAGGAACAATTGTCCAAAACTGACAGCTGCACACATCAGCATAACCTAATATGAAATGTATGTAATCCATGCTAAAGCACATGTTACAGCCTTATACTTTAAGAAGAAATTAACTTTTAGTCCAAAGAAAAGGTACACTGGCTGTCTTTAAATAAAACCAAATTGTGCACTGTTCTGTTAAAAGCATTAAATTATTAATACTGTTGGGGAGGTTAGTATCTCTTATTAGTTTCTCACAATTTCAAACTTTATTTTTTACTGAACTGCTTGCCATTGTATCTTTACATTTTGCCTTTCCCTCAGCAAGAATCTTTAGAACTCTCAGTATGAATTCATGAACTGCTTATACCTACAGACAGCTTGTCTCCTTATAAAAGTAGTCAGCAATGAGAAAAAAACAGCTAACAACTTTTGAGATGCATGAAGAAATCTTTGTAAATTTCACTCAGAACATAATTTATAGAATTCCACAGGTGAACTACCTTCAAATGTAAATATCTTGTCTCTCACAGAGATTGTTTGCTAATGAAAAATAAAACAAGCTAATATACTTTTAGATGTCTTATTTTCAAGTGTATTTGTTTACAAAAAATGTCTGTAGTTTAAGCCAAGGATATTAACATTGATATCCACCCTTGTAAAAATAAGGAAAACTATTATTTTAAGTCTGCATATAATATAATCAGTCCACATTTGCACCCCAAAACCCACCCCAAGATCACAGCATCATGTTAACTTAAACTTGCTTCTGTTTAGCCTTTCTTCTCCTGTTATAATGCAAAGCCTATATTTCTTACAACTAAATAAGTACTTGTTTACTTTAATATCTTTAACATATAGAACAGTCACTGAATACATGCACACTCATACTCACACACACACACACACACACACACACACACACACACACACACACACACACACACATATATATGTATACTTCTGATTGTACACTATACAAAACTGCTTTATAAGATGACATTTAAATTACACTATGAAATGTATTATACAAATACTAATAACGGAATTCATGCATTTGGTCGTGTGACCAAATGCCGAACGGCCGTTTTTCTGAATCTTAATGTCGAAACTCACAGGTGCGAACACTCAAAATATCATGCACAATTCCAAATTTGAAATTCTGGGTCGCACAACCGCTGCAACAAGTGCTACCATGGGTCAAGAGGGGGGAATATTAGCTTGGCCAGCATTCGGTATTTCCGGGTTTGGCATCTGAAAATTCGACATATACAAAACTGTGGTCACTGCTTTTGGCGTTTGTAGCATCGGTACTCTGCCATTCGACCATATGCATGTATTCCATTAATAACAACACTTACTTATTTTTCCCCTTAATGTCCTTCTAAACATTAATGGCATAATGTGGAATTAATGTTTTACAGTCCACCTACAGGTCTGACATTTAATAAAAGTCCAGTCTTTTCTCAGACACTTTTCCTTCCAAATCCATATTTCACACATGTTACTGATGTTGTATAGTCTCCCGTTTATTCATTAATTTCACTGTTGCTTGTCTTCTTCCTGACCATCTCCCAACACCAGAATCTGATTGAAGTCCAAGGTACTCCTGATTCTTCTAATTAAGACCTGTTTTTTTTCTGTGTCTCAACCATTTTCTTTTGGACCATTGGAAAAGGTTTTACTTGCAAAGTCACTCTCAGAGCTTTATTGTCAGAAAAATGAGAAGTAGAATATCTTTCTGCTTCTGGGTCACTTTTTGTGGGATGGGCATTTTTATTTCTTCCTTAGCCTGTTCTGCATCAAAAATGTCTTTAATAGTTCAGGAAAATATTCTAAGACTACTAAATACAGCAGTTTGAATACTACACCTGCTTCTCGACATTCCGATTTCTGGGATAAATTTGTTTCTCTTCTGCCTGGTGTACAATAAATAATCATTTGCCACAAACCCTCTGATGTCTCTAATTTTTAATACTTTTCTCTTCTTCCACAGTTTTGTTAGTTTCAACTCATTCTGCTGGTATGACTGCATCTTAAATAAAATAGGTTTTGGCTGCTATCAGTGACTAGGTTTGGAGCATACACTCAATGTGCACTTTCAGTTAAATCATGATGTGAAACACCAATCCAAGAGCTTTATGTGTGCTTTCATAAAAATAATGCAGTCTGTTCCTTCCAGTTTGTCTGTTAAAGCAGAAAATCATAGGTTCGCTTTGCCAACTATATCTTGTAACTCAACTATTTTGTGAAACAGCTCTTCTTGATAAGCTTCATATTCAGTCAGCCTTTTCTTAATTTCAGCCTCTGATTTTTGCAGTTTTAAAAGTTCATCTGAATAACTAGTCAAAGCTTCTATTTTTTTCAGTCTTTTCTTATTTGAGTTAATATATTCAGTGTTTCATTTGTTTTAATCACCTCTGAGTATATTTGATTTATTCCTTTTCCTATAAATTACTGGAAGCCATCTCTTAGACCAAAGCTGAAGCTTGAACTGCTTTTTGCTGAACAGCCACAGGATTCTTCCCAACCATTGTTTTCTGTTCATCTTTTCTAGTTGAATTTTTTTTCAGGTTCTCAAAATGTTTTATTTGTTTCCATCCAGGCAGTGTGCTTACTAGACAGTAACTGAATTTTACACAAACTGACAAATTTACTAGCTCCATTTTCTCATTTTCTGTTTTCACAATGGGGAAGCTGAAATTAAACCGTTGCTCAGTGTGCAGCCATCTTGCAAGTTTCCTCCCCAGATCTTTTTCTTAGCCAGCAACCCTAGCAGCTCTCTGCTTTCAACCCACTTACTGTATCTTACCTCATAAAAGCTCATTCACTTGAATTATACTTTTTCTTTGCCTTCAGCCTTCTCCCAACACTCACCTTCTTATTTTCCTATCATTTCATCAACCTCTTTTTTCTTTTATTTTTAATGATGCATCAAATTGTTACTTTCTTTACCTGCAGTTACTACCATCTAAGAAAACATTCTCAGTTGTTTCTTTACTTCCATATACTAAACCAGTGTGGACACTGTTATGTTTGTATCGGGTCTATATCAATTTGTCAAAGGTCCACTTCTGCGAACCTTTCTTCATCGACTCAAAACCACCAAATGTTCAGTTCCTCAAACATTCATATTTTAGAAATATTTCACCAGGGAAAGAAAAGACTTGGCAAAAACTACACTGGAACACACACAGCAGTATGTCAAACCCACCCTAGTGGGGGGGGGACGGGACTGTGCCTCCCACACCCCCTTCAACTATATATACCAACTCCGAGATCACACTACAGTGGAGAAAAGGGCAAATTTGTGCTGTTGGCCAACTGCTTCCTTTCCCAACTTAAATCTTTCATGGAAGTGAATGTTCACAAAACTGTACATTTGGTGGTTTCTAGTCGATGAAGAAAGGTTTGCAAAAATGAACCTTCGACAAATTGATGTAGACCCCTTTGTATTTCATCCTTCAAAGAAAGTTATCCAGTGCATGTAAATTTCTTTTATAGTTTTCAGTACATATAATTTCATTATTTTCATGAAAAATGTATACTGGTCATGTAAAGTGTCTTGCACATGTGATTATTTTCATGTAATGCATGTGATTTAACTGTGGAACGTTCTCCCAGAGCCTCCATTGAAAATGGGTTTTGCCTCTTTGCAGGTCAACAAAGACAAATTAATAAATAATAAATAAATGTTTTTATATAGCTATCCTTTTTTAGTTCCAGAAAAAAATGATAAGACAATTCCCGAAATGACAATATGGCAAGTGAAAAAAATACTTAAACCAACAGGCATTCTAAAAATTTAAGCCACTTAAAAATTATAATTTAATAAAATACAAACATGTCAAATACATCATTGTGTTGCACAACATAAACATTATTTTTAAATGTGTATATCTGGCATACGTGGTACATGCCTGATTGTGAGGGGGTACCAAACATCTCCCCCATCCTTACATCAATCACATTTTTGTATGTATGACATTGCTTTTCTGACTGCTTTCACATCTCTGTATTTGCTTTGATCAATGTTCATCTCATAACAGACTCTGCTCAGGTGAAATTGTTTCTTATTTCTCATTACAAGTACACAGGCTTCTCCAGCTCTACTCAGTTCGTTTGCCTTTTCACTTTGTCTCCACCTTTTCCTTCTAAACAATTAATATTATTCACAGAATCTTTAGTTAAGGTTCCAGCTTTCCTCAATATAGTCATTCTCAGTTCTATAGAAGTTAGCTCATTATTCAAGCATTTACAGTATTACACTCCACTGTGCATTCCTTTGAAATCTGTGTTCTCTCAGCCTTAGTGTCTGGTACTAACCTGTTGCAATTTCTGAGCTTGTATTCTCACTTTACTTTTCACCTCTACTGAAACTTGGTGCTACCACCCTGTATCAGTAGTGCTTTTTGTTCCATGCTAGCTAATCCAAATGATAAAGGAGTATTTTTCACTAGCAGAACGTAAGGAAGATTCCTCACTGAATTCCCTACTCTTAAATAGGTGACGACAGGATTGTCAGAATGAAATAAAGAACAGATGGAAATGTTGGATAAGTTACTGAGGATGCAGACAATTAGAGTTCACCATGTACCCCTTCAATTAAGCTAATAGGATTATGGACTACTGCATGTTTTTACTGTGAATTCAAAAGTAAATATCTTTCAGTTTAGCATCTGAGGTGAGTCAACAGCTACCTAGCACCAAAGCACTAACCCCGCAAAGGATCCCACAGTTCTCATTTCATGACATTCTCCATGGTCTGATCCTGACTGAGTCACATGACCTCACATGTTTCAGGCTACATTAATTGGTTAATTTGGTTTGCAATGTAACCCAGTGAACACAGATTGCTTTATCTTAATTTGGCTGCCCTAGGGAAAAAAATGCAGTAATTAATTAATAAAACTAGATATAGCACAACTGCATTTATTGATCCATTGAAGTATTTTAATAAATACTTTCATCTTACTGAAATGTAAGACTTAGCACTCAACAAAGTTAGTGTGACAGCACTGTGTATGTTGGTGTCATATGCATCATTCTGCAAACTATTTTTCTGCTGTGATGTACATCATCTGTAACATTTCATTTGTACTTATGAGGTGTTTTCAAACACTGAATTACATTAATGTGCATACAAAACCTCAGCAATTCCCATGTCAAAACAGCTATGTGCTTAGAGAGCTTTTAAGTAATAAGTTTTGTCAGTTGTTCTGACATTGCAGCCTTAGGGGAATCGCTTGATCTCATAATTGTACATTAGGATGATGCAAGTCCCACCATTACTTCTATTCAGATAGCGCTTCAGATATAAATGCCTTATATATATATATAAATATAGATATATATATATCTACATACATATATATATGTTAAAGCATGGAACTAAAGGCTTGCATTTTCAGGTAGAATTTGCCTCTCTTAAAAGACCATCCAAATGTGAGTATCAGCAACAAAGTCACACTTGTCAATTATTTCAGTGAAAATGTTTTGCTTTGTTCTTCTACTGTTGTAACAAGTAATCAGTTTATCTGACGCACAATTAAACAGTACCATGATACAGTTCTTCAGTAAAACAAAATATGTAATAAATTAAAATCTAATGTAACCATTTTTTTTATTTCCAGACCATTGTCTAAACTTCTTGCATATACTCTTGCATATAAATGGAGGTTGCCAAATGGAGAGCAGTTTCCAGTTTTATAACAGTGGCATTTACTATACAGATTTGCTTTAGCCAACACTGGTCACATGGCTGGATGCCAAGTGGGAAAAGAGAGACTACAAACACCGTAGAACCATATCAAGAGGTAAGTCTCTATATGCATGTTTATAGGTATGTATTAACAGGTTTTGTGAAAGACGCTGCACTAAAACACTATTAAATATTGTTCTTAAAATGCATAAAAATAATATTATGAAAATGCCTTATCTGACAAAAAGACAGGGAAAGTATTTATGTATTTTTTATTTATGTTAGTGAGCTAGTCCCACTAGGAATTTGCCAACATTTTTGCCTATGCTTTCCATTTTTCAACTTTACATTTCAAAATAAGACTAAAGACACAAAAAGGTGCCAGCAGGACTTCAATCCTTGACATAGTGTACAGCCATGTTCCATTTAAACCAACGTTTTGCTGTCTTTGTAAGGCATTAATACATAAGTAGATATTGCGTCTTCAAATCACAAAATAATAATAATACTAAGTAGGTTCTACTATAAAATGTTGACTTCCACAAAGACGATGGTTCAAAATATTGAAAAATAATGCCCAAAACATAGAAGGGCAAAATATTTAACTTTGTGGGATTTTATTTTTTTTTTTTTGTTAGTGAAGCAAGCCCCCCTATATCCTTTGAATCTATATATGCCAAATAGACTAACTCCACAGTCACATCAATTTGAAGAAGGTAGAAATATCCCAAAAGAAGTGATTTATTACTAGCAATGATTTCCAATGGAAAACAGCAATAGATTTTCTGACACTCAGTCTTTTTTTCCTCGTGGGCAAACAAAGCTCAGGGAATTTTACATCAACCAACTATAAAGAAGCCTAATAACTGAGGTATCTGCTCTACTATGTTAGGAACAAGCAACACAGATATATTTATGAAACAAACAATGTAGTACCATGGTAAGAGAGAATTCTGCAATACATTACAATACTGGCAATAGTGGAACATAGATTAGAAAAGAATAACTGAGCCTTGATAACCCTTTCTAAGACATCTTTATCAATAATATATGAATGATTTGTGTACATACACAAATATATATATAGCTAGCTAGCTACCTATATATGTGTTCTGTATAGATAGATAGCAAGATGGATGGAATATTTGGATGTCTGCTGTCTGATACTTGAAATATATTGTAGGTTTAAGGAACAACTTTCATGAGGAGTAGTGGAGAGAAGATTCATGATTCAAATTCTCTAATCCAGTGGTATAAGGTATTTTATGTGCCACACAAGCCAGACCCTACATCTTCCATTTATCCATTTTATTTCCTTTATAGGTCTAATTACTGCTTCCATTCATTTCAGTAGGATACGCTGAATGCATAATTTGTGCACTGAATAATATTTTAGGTAGGTTCTGTAGATTTATATGAATAGCATTTCTTGTATGTGTTATTTTTAATCTTAATTCAGACCTTAATTTTATTCTTTTTTAATAGTCTTGCTAAGACTGAGGTATGATTTCACTAGTTTAGTGAGGGTTATGTTCAGATACTTTTATGGTTAAATTATCTTCTTATTCATGGGGTTGTTATAAGAGTCAGATGTGACTTGATATCACTGGACGAATGGATAACCCATTTTGATCTTCTTTAGTCTAGATCAAGATATTTAGAATGTGTTCCATTTTGATGACAGTGCCATTTGTCTGAGATTATGATTTTGTCTTACTTTTTACTGTTTTCATTTATCTTTTTGTTCTAATTTTCTTACATTTAATTTCTATGTATTTATTTATACATGTGTGTTTTTTCTTGTTATTTTGATGTCTATTTATGTGTAAAGTTCATTTTTTTTAAGTATGACTGGGGCTAAGCTGTTGTGAATAGTTATAGTGTTAGCATGGATGGTAGCATGCACAGAGTGGTAAAAATGCTTTATGACCTGCATACAGTGGGTAATAATAAACTTATCTCTGGATAAATCTATTTATCATGCCTCCTTTTCACTATAAATTTTAGTATGTGTATATATATATATATATATATATATATATATATATATATATATATATATATATATATATATATATATATATATATATAGACAAATGCACATGCACACACACACACACATATTCAGTAGTTTTATATATATGACAGTTCATTCAGTCCACATATTTTACAGAGTCTGTTTGATAATTTGCTTATATTTTTCTATCGTTTTTGTCACTCGTTTTTTAAACGTGTTTCTGAGTAGTGTCCTACATTCTTAATGGAAGTGGGAAAAGTTATATGCTATTTGGTATTTACATTTTATGCTAATTTGATGTCCAGATTTTATTTTTTTTGGGGGGGGAGGGCTCCTAATTGAGCCTTTTCAATGCCTAAAGGTTGAGAGGTATCTTTAATGGTAAATTAATGAGGATTAAAGTCGGTCAGTAAAGCAGACACTGAGTTTCATACTTCTTATTGTTCATGTAATGTCTTGCTGGTGGACTGCCTGTTGGAGATGAAAGAAGTTAGTATTCTCTGTCTTCCTCTACCTCTTTCTCTCTCACACATGTGCAGAGATGCATGAAATGCACAGGTATACACACACATTACTGTTTTTAGTTTTAGTTTTACACTTACTAAGTAGCAAAGCTGAGCTTTAGAGAGAGTAAAAAATGTCTGCCATTTGCTTATTTTTCTGAATGTGAATTAGCAGACTTGCTGTTTTACAAGATGATCTACACTTTGCCCATGTACTAAACAACAAAAAGACCCTGTAGAGAACAAGTGTTAGGATGAAGTGTTGTGATGCAGTTAACAAATACACAATGGGTAGGACCCTCTGTGCAGTTACTAGTCCCTTACTGCATTCTTCGGTAACTAGAGAATACTGTAATTACAGAGACATGTAAAATCTTGATAAAAAGTGACAAATGGACAAGAAAGGATCACTCCACCACTTATCTTTGGATTGAAATTAGGGCCCCCCGCATGCCATGCAGTTGTCAACACCACTAGACCAACAAAGCGTCTCTGAAAAGTTAGGTATGTGTTTTCCCCACGAGCAGTTTTGTCTTTCAACTGGAAAACCAGTATGAAAGTGACTTTTAATACACAACCATCCAAAGCAGTACAAACCAGGAATCTATTGTTATATTATCAACTTAACAGGAAAGAAAAACTCTGACTCTTGTCTGGGAGTTGAGGCCAGGACCACCCCGGCTCTCCCTATGCCATACAGCTGCCATAGACATGGGTAATGGTTTTTTTCTGTTCAGACCTTGCTAAGAAGTGGGTGATACTGATGAAGTAACAATGGAGAGCTACTATGTTTAGGGCATATAGCAAGGACTCACTGATATGTAAAATGAAAAGATCAGTAAAATAAACAAATAGAAAGTAAGGCAGATAGCAATGTTATTGAAAGATCAGATTACAGGTCCAAGGAGTAAGAAGAAATATGTATGACATGAGAATGTAAAACTGTGGGAAGGAAATGTGATTGGAAAATAAGTTACTATTGCAGAAATAGTAAAAGGAAAATTTTAGAAGAGGATAAAGAACAACAAAAGTGATATGAAGGCTACAGTATGTATTGTCTTGGCAGTCACTCAGCAAGAACAGTAGAATGAGATGGAAACAGAAGAATGGGAAGTGAATATAATTTGGAGGGTACTGACAGAGAAACACAGAGACTGATAAATGGATTGATTCATGAAATGCAATTCATTGTGACTGACATTGAATCAGTATTTCTTCAAGGTCACTGCATCATTTTCTTAAGTATGTAACATTTTTTTTTCTATATTTATATAAAGGGTGCAGGGGATCTCCTGTGTTGGCATGATTGAAAGATTTTGTGCTATACTGAAAATCTTTTTCAGTCTTCCAGTTTTGTTTGTCAAGGAAGTGCTGTTTAACCACTTAGTCAAATAAAGCTGACTTCACAAAAAATAAGTAAATGATCATCACAATAATAAATTATCATAGTATATATGGTTGGTAATGCTAAGGTGAAAAGAGGCACATGTAATGAATATTGTGAACTTGTGGTTTTGAATCAGATGTGAAGACAAGACTACTGTTAGCCCTTTCAGTAGGATATAGTAGGATATAGCACTGCTCAGATTACAGAGCAGTACATGCAGAAAACGTAAAGACAGCTGTGAGCTATAAATGCTGTCAAGTTATACGTCAGAAAAGTCAGTATCAACAATACACTTTCAGAGGCATATGGTTCATGTATTTTTCAGATGACAGTAAATTAGAGATCTGTATCAAAAGAAAAATACTACTAATTGTAATTCAATGTTGTATTTGCTACATATGCTTTGGACAGTGTAGAATTCAGAATATGCTGGTTGTATGCATGATCAGGTTTTTAAACTGGTGCAGGTTCAGTATTTATTTTTATTTTGTGCATTTTAATAACCAGGTAGTTGAATTAAAAATAGTTGATGAGTGTTTACTTTACATACAATTTTCAAATCGTATCTGCTGCATACATCTGAAATAATGTAGAGTAGATAGGTTGTAAGTGCTGGCTTGTACCCAGTCTGAAATAATTTTAGATTTTTTTGATATGAGCATTTTGTGTAAACAGTTATCCAATTATGTGGACATATTCATATCTCGATTCCTCATGAGAAAGACTTACTGCATCCCTATTCCACTATATGATAGGATGTAGCACCTTAGGTTACACTGCTAAAAATAACAATCCAAAGACTGCTGCACCAGAGAACTGTGTCAGTCTGCTCTGTGCTAAGCAATGCAAACAAGCAGAAAACATTGTTAAGATGATTAATGTATTGTACCATCCTAACATATTTATGGTTATGATTTTAACGTGTACACCTTTAAAAGTACAGGCTTTTAGTTCACTAGAAATTGTTGGCGCCAAAAATATGGATATTTAAGGATTCAGTTGTATAATGCTTATGTTCTGATGACGTCCATTGACATATGGATGAAAGCGCTTAACCAGATGTTATTTTAGCTTAATTTGGAATAAAATTGTGTTTTTACACGAGTGACTCCTGAGGAATTTGTGCTTACAGCATATTAGACTTCCCTCCTAAAACTGGTAAATTTTGGAGAAAAGTTGGTGAATTACACTTAATATACTATGCCAATAAATGTAATTGTTCAGTTTTTTTAACTTCAAAAAATATATATTACATTCTCTTATTGTGTCAGTGTCTCAGGTTGATAGTATATATATATTTAAAAATGTCCCCGATTGGATTTCACCCTGATTCCATTGAGATTTGTGCCTGATTAGTTGAGAGCTATGATAAATTCTGAAACTCAAAACTAACTCATTATTTAGCGACTTCAAACCCCAATAATTTGCCAGCAAACCACAAATTTTATGAGGAGCAGATGAAACCAAAAATCTGGATATACTGCATAAATCTGGACAGTTGAGATTTAGGAAACTTCCAGTTGCTGGCATTATTAACTAAGCATAATCATGTGTGTTTTTAAAGGTACTTCTGAATGTGTGTGTATATGTGTGTGTGCGAGAGCTTGTAGACATTAAATACTTAACCAAACTTATATTGTGAATGTAAAATACATCCTCCAAGAACAATTACATATACTACAGTGAGTTGGAAACACTAGGCAAATGAACTATTTACATCAAAAATATAAATATATATATATATATATATATATATATATATATATATATATATGCCCTCCATGGTGGTGGTTGTTTTTCTGTAAATAATACTCTTCCAGGGTATAAAGACCCTCTGCCTGCAGAGTCAAGCATTAGAACACCTCTGGGTGGGCTTTATTTACACAATAACATACACTGTCAGGCATTATTGCTTGCATAACATAACACAATAGCTATGCAGAAGCTAACACTGAAACATTTTAACCACACAAGCACATAAAACATCTTCTCTACTTGGGCTGCTTTTCCCAATCACACCTACTCTAATACAGAGGCTTCTCCTGAAAACCTCCTTACTTATTTATATGGGTTGTCTCAAAGCTCTTTGCTTCGGCTCAGTCTCCTACAGACTGATGCAACCTCTGATGCCACACTAATGGATTTGTTGCACATCTCCAAAATAAATAACATCAGAAATACCTGTTCTGAGGATCTAATTCTTGTCTGTGGCATAAACAGGACATGTTGGTGGGACAAATATTTTTATCAACCATTACCCCATTTCTTGAACAGGCTTTTCATTCATGTGAAGCAAAGCTCATCTCTAACCATATTCAAACATAACTTGTATCAGTGGATGAGAAATTGGAAATTTACCCTTGATGCTGCAGCTGCACCTATATCCCAAGCCTGTGAACACTTGATGTGTACATACCTATGTCATAACCATAAAGTTTCTTGGGGTATTCCTTCATGTCAACAATATTTTGGTAAATTTCGGGAAAGACTGGCTAGGCTTAAAATCGCTCTTGGGCCAATATCCTAGTAATGACCTATAAACATATGAACCTATTCTACATACTGACTCCCTGGTTGCATAAACATGACCAAAGGGAATTCTCCCTTACTCTGCTACAGTTAACAGAATGTAAGTCAACTATACCCACGTCACCACATTGACTGATGAGATGTGGCACTGCATTACTAATTGCTGTTGATAAATACATATAATGGGTAATTTTGTGTATCCATTTATCCAACCGAGTTTTGACATGGAAAGAATATGTAAACTCCACATACTCAGTGACCAGAACTCAGGACTGAACTCAGTTGAGATGCCCTACAGTACACATGCGCACCCTACAGTATTTACACATGTACACTATTTACCCTCGGAAAAGGCTTTTTGTGCTGTATCTCATCTCTTTTATATCTAATGTGAAATACATTTTGTGACCCCTCAGTTTTTCCTCACCAAGATTTAACATGCATCTTATGCTAGAACCTTAGGAAGCAGTAGAGCATAATGTTGCAGGCATTAGGCGACGTAGCAAGACCTGGATTTGCATTCCAGCATTTAATTTCTTTATGTTTCCAAGTCTCCTGAATGCAGAAGATCTGGACAGTCAGCAAAGTGAAAAATGCATTTTCTGTGACTCCTGTGGAACTCTGTACTTATATATACTACATTAATGCTGCATACTCCAAAAACAGGTGCTTACTGTCACAAACTGTAGCCCTAAAACATTTTCCTTTTATCTACATAGCAATTAGAAGTGACTTATCCTTCATCTCACCATACCTTGCCCTTGCACATTACATATCACAAAGAGCAATATTGCACCATCTTAAAAGGATCCTCTGCTAACATGCTTGGGTCACTAGTTTTTGTTTTTTTCGTTTACTATCCCTCAACTTTTCTACTTCCTTATGACAATCTACAGACTGCAAGGATATCCCGAACATTTTCAAATATGTAGTTTTCTGTTCAGTTCTTCTGTTGCATCACTTATGAAGACATTAATGAAAACCTTTCCAAAAAATGGATGCAAACCATGGTGTCATTCTTCAAAACCTGCAATATGGCATACCCTGTATATTATTAGGTAGGCCAGCAACAGGACATGAAAAGGCAAAGAGTGCAAAACTCATAATGCATGCAGTATTGTGAGACACAAAATTATCTTGTTTGTTGAACTAAAAACAATGACAAAAATTATGTTCTGAAAAAGGTTTGCCTGTGCCAGTCCATGATATAAAATTCATTTTTCTGCCTACACAGATGGTACCAATTTACGGGGGACTACACAAGGTTTATCACTTACAGGCAGTACTAGCTTCATTTGTTATCAGCATGATGCAGGCTTAACTACATAAGCACGCTACTGTCATTCTGTCGACCTTCTGTCATCAGTGACATCTCTTTGTTACTCGCAGACAACATTCATCCTTGGATGTCATCTGTAATGCTTCTTTTTTATCTTGCTGATGACTTTGTTGAAGGGGATGAACCCTGTCCCAGCAGTGTTACATTATGACTTTCATATGTAGAAATTAAATTAAACAGAAAAAGGAAAAGCATGACAAAGATGCGAGTATGACAGTATTCTTTTGTTGGTGGGATTGTGTGAGGTGATTTTTCACATGAACCTGGCCTGCTCATTACTCAGATATGCATACCTCTGTATAAAAAGCAATTGTCAGCAAGTCAGTATTTTTGTCTAAGAATTTTTTATCCATCTCTTTGTTTATGACATAGAAATGCCTGAATTTTTCCTCATATTCTTTTTTTAATCTGTTTCATGCATGCAAAACAAAAACATCTAGTCTGAAATGAGAATAGTGAAACATGTAAGCCGTCACAATCTACGATGGATAGATATCTGAGAAGATACTGAAGCACCCAGTAGCAAACTGAAGCTATAGTGTTTTGGCAATCAGCTTCATATCAGCTAAATCTGCTAATTGTAGTTTGATTCCCATATCCTCCATGATAGTGAACAAGCAACTTCATCAATTTAGAGTCCATATATCACTCCTGAGCAGACTCAGAATAAAAAGTATATATTTATTCAAAATAACATCACATTCAAAGCAGGAGTACTGTTATTTGAAATATGCTTAGAAAATGCTTCAAATGATACACAAACACACACGCATGTGCGCGCAAACATATATAAATATATATGTTTCTGATTCTACTTAAAATGATCCAAACTCACAGATATGTAAACACACAAGATCAACAAAAAAGTCTAAATTTACAAACACAAAATATCGACAAAATCTAACCACATCCAAAAACAATGTTTTAGCAGGAGGACAAGCCACCCTGATCCCTCACACCTCTTGTTAATTAGATATACCGAATGTGAGGTCACACAACAGTGGGCATAGGCCATAAACCTTCCCTGCATAACTTCATATTTGTTGATATTTGTTTTTTGATATTTGTGAGTTTAAGATCATTTTAAATAAACCTACATATATATATATATATATATATATATGTATATGTGTGTGTGTGTGTGTGTGTGTGTGTGTATATGTATGCAGACTCACACACTTATGCTCGCATGCATACACACACACACACACACACACACATATATATATATATATATATATATATATATATATATATGTCCTCGTTGTGTTTGGGTGGGTTTCCTCCAGTTTCCTTCCACTTTTGAAAGACATGCTGTAGGTGGATTGGACACTCTAAACTGGCCATAGATGTAAGCATAAATGTGTGTGTGTGTGTGTGTGTGTGTGTGTGTGTGTGTGTGTGTGTGTGTGTGTGTGTGTGTGTTGTGGAAGAACTACCATGGCAGGGGTAGCCACCCAGTAGTATAAACTTTGGCTTTAGGTGATTGTGACTGTTAAAGTGCCCCCCCCCCCGATCCCATGTGCATAAATAGGAAAAAGCAGTTGGGGATTGATAGATGGATTTCAGACAAAGTTTGTAAATGGAGGCCATATAAATAAATGACATGATTCTGTCTTGACTAAAGAAGATTCTCCATCTGTGAGTATAACTATTTGTAATATCTTGCAAATTCAGTAAAGATCTGCCTCTGGGGTGTCAATCAACTGGCACAACTCCTCATTTCTTATGTAAGTGATAGATTGTCAGCAACACTTAGAATACTAAGGAACAGAGATATCTGAGTTGCCAGAGATTTTTAAAGAATTTTTGGTTTAGGGCTTTCATAACAAACTTAATTTTTCTTTCTGTCATCTCATGTAATTGGATCTTTGAACTCTATACCTCTTCAGATAAGTCTGGGGACTCGACCTCCATATGAGTGTAATGCTCTAAAATGCTAGTCCTGTATTAGTATCCAAATACCTTCTTGCATCTGAGATTGCCCACCCTATTTTTTTTTCATGAAAAGATCCCATTGTTTCACTATAACACCACGGGGAATACTGCCACACACCCCCCCCCAACCCCACCAAATAATAGCCAATAAATAATGAAATTCAAAAGACTCCTCACATACATAGTAGAGATATCACCAATGTTTTTCAAAATGTGACTTAGGCCTGCCCAAATCTAGGACAAGAACTATATGGTCAGAAATCACAAGGGGGAATAAAACTTAAATTTTGTACAAAGTAAGCATGCTGTTTGGAAAGAATACCCTGACTGATCCTTAACAATATAAAAAAAAAACTCAGAGAAAATCAAGTAAACATGGTGTAACTTTCTACAGCCTAAGAACTTGCATACATTTTCCATCCCTATCTGCTCAAAGCACCTATTAAATAATTTACCCAGTGATGGAAAAAATGTCTCTTGAGGAGAATACTAGACTTTTTAAATTTATCAGATCGACTGCTTGATTTTGATGAAATTCAAGTTCTTAGGAAAGGCTGAACTTTTGTGCCTGTGGCTCTAACAGGTATTTGTGGGACTGTCAGTAACTTAAGCAACTTTGTTAGGAGGTTACATTTGAAGTTTGTCTTTGATAATGGCAATGACAACAAATTTATATGTGGTTTTAATAAACCCAGCTGTTATAATCCTCCATTAAGACCTGAATTGGAGGCTTTTCAGAATATTGTGGAAAAACAGCTAAGAGATTTATTGATGAAAAAAACTGCAAATGAGCTTTTTAACTGAACAAAAATAAACATCTTGCACTAAATAGAATAAAAGATGATGAAAATATTTTGATACTTAATGCTACAAAGGTACTTCTCTAGTTGTTTTTAATAGAAATGTTTATATTGAAGCTATGAAAGCTATGCTACAAGACATAAATTATTATATAAAAGTAAGCTTGAATTTTATTAAGAAATCTTACAGTTTTTATAGATTCTTTAATAGAGGATTGGCTATGTGATGGTAGGATAGAAGCAAAATAAGCTTGTTTTCTATCCAAAAATAACCCCAGGATTAGTAAAATTTTTGGCCTGCCGAAAATTCATAAAGTTTTAGACTGTCCACTGCTGAGACCTGTTGTGGCCAGTGGTGGCAGTAAGACAGAGGCTATGGCAGTGTTTATTGAAAAAAAGTTTCAAAAGGTAGTTGAAATTAGTAAGACTTATATACATGACACCTTTGCCTTCACTAAAATTATTTTAAGAATATTTAAGATTTGGAATCAGATTATTTGGTTACCATGGACATTAAATCTTTGTTCACTGTAATACCAAATGTTGTTGCTGTTGAGTATGTTAGAATAGAATTGTTAAGCTCAAAGTTTTATGATGCACACAAAGTTTCTCTGATTTTAGAAATGTTGGATGTTATATTATCATACATTTTTTTTAATTTAATGGCTCCTTCTACCAACAAACAAATGGAGTTGCTTTGGGGGCTGATATGGCCCCTAGTTATGCTAAATTATTTATGACAGCCTGGGAGGAGTACATTATGAAAAGTGAAAACTGTGTTCATGTTTTATATTATGGCCATTTTATTGATGACCTCTTCCTTATTTGGAGAGGTAATCATGATTGGCTAGTGTGTTTCTTAAATGATGTTAATAATGCTTGTGATTATTTAAGTTTTACTTTTAGTTATCATTTAAAGATAATTGATTTTTTTAGATGTAGAGGTTTTATAAAGAATGAAAGGAACTTTGAACTAAGATTTATAAAAAATAAATCCAAAACAACACCTACTTAGAGTATGTCAGTATGCATCCCATTGATATGAAATACAATATTGTTAAAGGACAGTTGAAAAGGATTAATGACTGACAGATTGTGAGGATTTATTTTTTGAAGAAGGCACAGCTTTGTGTGAAAAATTGATGGGTAGGGGTTACCCTGAAGACATTATTGAAGAGAAATTTAATAAAATTAAACAGAATAGAGGTATAAAAATAGACAGACTAATACTGTAAGATCTCAACAAAAAAAAAAATAAAAGTTATGAGACTGGGATGGTAGTCCAGTATTTATTAGATGGAAAGCAGATTAAGAATTTGGTAAGAGACAATTGGAAAATTCTGAGTAGTTTTCCTGATGTCAGAATGGTAGTTGGTAATGCCCCCATTTTTATAAATAAGAAAGGGAAAATTTGTAAAAATATTTTCCAGGATAAAGTAATCATTTTGGGAAACAAAAAGAGACAGTTTGGAAATGTTTGAATTGTAGTTATTGTAAAATTTTATTAACAGGTTTAGAAGAGATTTATGTTAGTAACATAAAAATTAAAGTGTTGAATGCAGATGTCTGTAGGTATAGATATTTAGTTTACTTATCTCTCTGTTCTGCATGTCCTTCATATTATGTTGCAGAGCAACCAGGGAATTATATAGGAGAATGCATGAACATTTATTTGCCATCAAGAAATCAGATAGCAGTAATGCATGGGGTAAACACTATAATACTACCAAGTGTAATGGGGTACCTAAGTTTCTAGTGCTGGATAAGGTGTTGGATTTTAATAACAGGCTTGAAGCAGAAGAGGAATTAGACTGGAGGGAGTACTGTTGGATAGTTAAATTGAATGCCAGTGCCCCCCCCCCAGGTCTGAATGACAAAGAAAATTTTAAAATGTATTAAAAAAGAAAAACATTAAAACATTAAATGCTGGTATTATACACGTGTTCATACTTTTCTATATATTTTTAAATAACACTTTTTTTAAAATGCATTAGAATTTGGGCTTATAATGATGTTTCTAATGATGTTAATTGAATTAATTGAATTAATTCAATATTTATTCAATTATGCTGTATGTACATAAGATGTTTCTTGTTTTTTCTCATTCAGTCTCAAGAAGTCTAGCATTAGACGAAAGCGCTTACTGTTTTGGTGGAACATTAAAGAGGCTGATTTGTGATATCTTATTCTGTTATTGTGTTTGCATATTTTATGTAATTGGATTTTTGAACTCTATACCTCTTCAGATAAGTCTAGGGACTCAACCTCCATATGAGTGTAAGTCTCTAAATGCTAGTCCTAAACAAGTATCCAAATATCTTCTTGCATCTGAGATAGCCCACCCCATTTTTTTTTTAAAAGATCCCATTGTTTCACTATAACACCAGGTGGAATACTGCCACCCCCCCCCCAACTCCACCAAATATCAGCCAATAAATAATGAAATTCAAAATACTCCACTCATACATAATAGAGATATCACCAATGTTTTTCAAAATGCGACTTAGGCCTGCCCAAATCTAAGACAAGAACTGTATGGTCAGAAATCACAATGGGGAATAAAACTTAAGTTCTGTACAAAGTACGCATGCTGTTTGGGAAGAATGCAGTGACTGATCCTTGACAGTATAAAAAAAAATCTCAGAGAAAATCAAGTAAACACGGTCTCACTCTCTACAGCCTAAGACCTTGCATACATTTTCAATCCCTATCTGCTCAAAGCATCTTTTAAGTAATTTACCCAGTGACTGAAAAAAATGTCTCTTGAGGACAATTCTAGACTTCTGATGGACCAGAAATCATATTACAGTCACCAGCCATAGTGTCATCCCCTTGTCAAATGTCATCACTGACAAAATCTGTAGCAATTCCTTAGTCTGAGGACTCAGAGGGCCTATATATGTTCACTAAGATTAGTTTATAATCGGTAAAACAGGCCTTCAAGGTCAAGAACCTACCCACTGTATCACACTTGGATTACAAATTTTGAATATTAAGGATCTTTCTAATCAGGGAATCCATACCATTTTGAATTCCTGTGAGGTACTGAGTAAACGCTTCCCTTGGATAAAGTCCAAATATTAATTTAAATTGTTATTCATATGTAAGATGCATCTGTTGTAATCATACTGTGCTAGTCTGAACTGTTTTGATATAAGTTTATACCCTAGCCTTTTTCTGAGTGCTTGACAGACCATGGCTATAGTATTATATCAAACAGCAGGTTAAACTATCATTTAGGAGCAAACTGTGTATGGAAAAAGTATCCCAATCATAATGCAGAAATAAATAGAACAAATAACCAGGCCCACAAAACACATCAAAACATTAAAAAATGTATACATTTTTTTCTTCCAAGAAGGGGGCAATGAACCACAATGGTATATCTAATATTAGAAGAAACCATGAACAAACAAAAAATATTATTGCTTATTCAAACAAACATTTTGATGCCTTTTCACATCCCCACCCACTGACCCAGTCTTTGAACAAATTAATATTAGTAAATAACCATAGAAAAATGAGGGACCTCAAAAATAATTTTAAAACTATTATTATCAGAGATGTACCCATACCTCATTTAATAATAACCATTAAATGTTAGCATCAGGATGTCAAAGCACATGTCTCAGCAATTGCTATAGTCCATCACCCATGTAGCAGAAAAGTTATAAAGCACACATTTGAGAAATAGAAACTAAAATAAGCTTCCAGTTATCCAAAGGAGAACTAATTTTGAATTAAAACATTAAATGGTAAAGCATACCTTAAATATTGAGACACTGGATCTTAACATAGGCATCAGCCTTCCCTTTTAAAGAGCAAGTCACTTCTTAAACAATATATGACACTTAACGTGTGTCAACTTTAACGAAGATCTACCTTGAATCCCTCTTGGACTGCTATAAACTGTGTGTAATGTATTAAGATGTCTTAAATTTTATAATAACTAATTAATTTTATACTTTTGATGCTGTTAGCCTGAGTTATGGCTGAAAAATGCCTCCCTTGAATCAGTCCTATCAACCAGTTAACAAACTAAGAAATAAATTAATAAACAGAATACTTACTGTTGCTAACTTCTCAGTGATCTTATGTTAATGCCCAGTGGAGCCTTTTTTCAGTAAAAAAAATTGAATATTTGCACATATTTTGGACAAAATCATATCAAAGTTTCAGTAACGCATCCTGTCTGGTGAAAAGCAAATCTAAGTGTTCATGTTTATGCTCATTTATGATGGATATCACTGCATCTCCCTACTTGTATATACATAAATTAATATTAAATTTATTGTAATGTAAAGCACATTGAGTCATACCATTTGATTAACCTAATGACTCATTCATTTTAATTTAATTGTGCAATCAATTCTATCACAGCAAAATTTCATATCAACATTTTTTTTTTACTTATTTTTTAGTAATCCTGATTTGCTTTTGTTACAGCGTACATAATGCTGTGGTACTTAGTAACAATGCTTCTGTTGTGTCTAAATTTAGCTAATACACCTATTGACAATGTTTCTGCTATTCCTCCAGGTACCGTCTCAAAAATAAATATTCTGATGCCTTATGATGTATGTCATTTAATAATTAGCCATATATGTCTTAGTTAATAGGTATCTAAAACAATTATATGGCATATTTTTGTTCACCTTTGCCTGAATGCTTATGTTACAAACCATTATATCAAGGAAAGGAACACTACCACAAGTGAATAAATCTTAACATTTGCTATATGCCACTGTATTGTACTACAGTTATAGAACTGTTCTGGATTTTAAGTCTGGCATTCCATGGTGCCCATTTTGTGACAAGCACTCAGTTTCCTAAAATATTAAAAATAGTAAACACATTTCATTATATTTAGGTCCAGACAGTTTCAATTTCTGCAACGGGAATATAGGCATAACTGTTATAATGAAAATGGAATGATTATACCAGTATTCCTAACATTTTAGCTTACCTCCTCTACCATCCTCTCTCTATTATTAGCAGAGATGTACCCATACCTCATTTAATAATAACCATTAAATGTTAGCATCAGGATGTCAAAGCACATGTCTCAGCAATTGCTATAGTCCATCACCCATGTAGCAGAAAAGTTATAAAGCACACATTTGAGAAATAGAAACTAAAATAAACTTCCAGTTATCCAAAGGAGAACTAATTTTGAATTAAAACATTAAATGGTAAAGCATACCTTAAATATTGAGACACTGGATCTTAACATAGGCATCAGCCTTCCCTTTTAAAGAGCAGGTCACTTCTTAAACAATATATGACACTTAACGTGTGTCAACTTTAACGAAGATCTACCTTGAATCCATCTTGGACTGCTATAAACTGTGTGTAATGTATTAAGATGTCTTAAATTTTATAATAACTAATTAATTTTATACTTTTGATACTGTTAGCCTGAGTTATGGCTGAAAAATGCCTCCCTTGAATCAGTCCTATCAACCAGTTAACAAACTAAGAAATAAATTAATAAACAGAATACTTACTGTTGCTAACTTCTCAGTGATCTTATGTTAATGCCCAGTGGAGCCTTTTTTCAGTAAAAAAAATTGAATATTTGCACATATTTTGGACAAAATCATATCAAAGTTTCAGTAACGCATCCTGTCTGGTGAAAAGCAAATCTAAGTGTTCATGTTTATGCTCATTTATGATGGATATCACTGCATCTCCCTACTTGTATATACATAAATTAATATTAAATTTATTGTAATGTAAAGCACATTGAGTCATACCATTTGATTAACCTAATGACTCATTCATTTTAATTTAATTGTGCAATCAATTCTATCACAGCAAAATTTCATATCAACATTTTTTTTTACTTATTTTTTAGTAATCCTGATTTGCTTTTGTTACAGCGTACATAATGCTGTGGTACTTAGTAACAATGCTTCTGTTGTGTCTAAATTTAGCTAATACACCTATTGACAATGTTTCTGCTATTCCTCCAGGTACCGTCTCAAAAATAAATATTCTGATGCCTTATGATGTATGTCATTTAATAATTAGCCATATATGCCTTAGTTAATAGGTATCTAAAACAATTATATGGCATATTTCAGTTCACCTTTGCCTGAATGCTTATGTTACAAACCATTATATCAAGGAAAGGAACACTACCACAAGTGAATAAATCTTAACATTTGCTATATGCCACTGTATTGTACTACAGTTATAGAACTGTTCTGGATTTTAAGTCTGGCATTCCATGGTGCCCATTTTGTGACAAGCACTCAGTTTCCTAAA